>NW_021941503.1:0-34935 GCF_902148855.1 Sphaeramia orbicularis | reverse complement strand
TGGGTCTGTCAGTGTTTGTGTGTGTGTAGTTGTGTGTTCGTGAGTGTTTTTGTGTGTGTAGTTGTGCGTCTGTATGTAGTGGTGCAGTTTGTGTCTGTATTTGTGTGTGTATGTTCGTGTGCAGTTGTGTGTCTGTGTGTTAGTGTGCAGTTGTATATCTGGTGTGAGTACAGTTGTGTCTGTGTGTTAGTGTGCAGTTGTGTGTCTGTGTGTGTTGAGTTGTGAGATTTCCTGGTGCCAGTGAATGCGTCGTGTGTCTGATGTTCGGGCCAAACACGGTCTGGTCTGAAGGGAGAAAACTGGTTTAGGGGTGTTGTTGTGTTGTGTGTCCTTCTGTGTGCGTGGATAACGACAGCTCTGTGGTTTCTTTTTTTCGCAGTTCGAACAGTAAAGTCGTAAACGACCGCTTTCCTCTGTTGTCGTGAGCGGTTTTAAATAAATTTAGACGTTTCTGTTTGTTGTCGTTTGTGTTGGTTTTTTTTTTAGCACTTTTGTTGTATTTTCAGGGAACTTTTCTCTTTGCGTTTATTTTTCTGTTTCTGTTGTGAATTTTCGCATGTTTCGTCTTTTTGTGTTGCATTTTTAGCCTGTTTGTTGTTTTCCTCTGTTTTTCTCTCGGGTGTTTTTAGTTTCCTTGCAAATTTTGTTGATTTCTTCATATTTTTTCTTGTGTTAATTTGTGTCTTTCTTTTCTTCTGTTTGTTGTCAGTTGGTGTGTGTTGATTTTGTCGTTCGTTGTGCATTTTGTTGTCTTTGCAGTCTTTTGTTTATTCGTGTTGTGCGTCTTTTTTTTTCTGTGTCTTTGTCCCTTGTCCAGTTTATCAGTTCTCCCACATATTGTCTTATTTTTTGCGTTGTTTTTTTCTCGCGAGTCCATATGTGTTTTTGGAATTTGCTTGTTTTGCATCGTTTGCTTTTGCGACACGTTTGTTAAGTCTTTGTTGCGAGTTTTACGTCGTTTCTTAATTGTTTCTTTAGCTGTGATGAGTCGTGTTTTACCTCTATTTTTAACTGTGATATAATTTCCAGCGGGGGTGGGGGCTGTGATGATGATGATGATGATGAAGAAGGTGATTGGTGACGTGGGGCAGCAGGACCATCAGCCTCAGCGTCTGAACCTCCTGTCGGTCCTTGGTCGTTCGTCCCACTGCATCGCGTTTCCCTTCGTATTGTATTTTAATTTGGCTGTTTATTACCGCCTCTGTGTTTTTCCGACCTCCGCCTCGCCGTTGCCACAGCGCGGTGACCTGGTTCTACCCAGAGAGATCGATAACCGCTCATCTCATCCCTCCGACGTGGGCGGGTCTTAGAACGGCGACTTTTGATCCGACGCGGGTTATTCATCCTCCTCTGCCTTTCCTGTCACCGCAGCAGGAATGAACTTTTATAGAAATAAACCGACATATCAGAGCGTTTATCAGCAGTGACAACCATGTAACGGGAAAGAAAAGAAAAGAAAGTGAAAGAGAAGAAGCATCACGTCACCACAGCGCAGTAACAAAACAGAGTAGAATGGAACTTAAAGAGTTCAAACATGAAAACACAGAGAAGGTGAAAACAAACAAACATCACATCTGACCATCTGTGGAATGTTGCGTTCATCAATGTAAAAGAGCAAACAATCGCATTAGGCTTAAAGTTACAAAAAAAACATGTGGCATTAGTCTCAAAAGTAAAAAAAAAAACCATCGCATTAGTCTGAAAGTAAAGAATAAACATTGCATTACTCTTAGTTTACATAACGAATGTTGCGTTAGTCTTACAGTTAAAAAAATAAACATCCCATTAGTCTCACAGTTCAAAAAAAACAAATATCGCATTTGTCTTAAGTAAAAATAAACATCACATTAGTCTTATAGTCAAAAAGCAAATATCGCATTAGCCTTAAAAGTAAAAAATAAACATCACAGTTGTCTTATAGTTAAAAAGCAAATATTGCATTAGTCGTAAAAGTAAAAAACAAACACCGCATTAGTCTTAAAAGTAAAAAAATACATATCGCATTAGTCTTAAAAGTAAAAAATAAACATCACTTTCATCTTATAGTTAAAAAACAAACATCGCATTAGTCTTAAAAGTAAAAAATAAACATCGCATTAGTCTTAAAAGTAAAAAAAACAACATAGCATTAGTCTTATAATTAAAAAGCATACATCGCATTCGTCTTAAAAGTAAAAAATAAACAGCACAGGTAGTCTTATAGTTAAAAAAACAATATTGCATTAGCCTTGAAACTAAAAAACAACACTGCAATAGTCTCAAAAGTAAAAAAACAGACATTGCATTAGTCTTAAAGTTACATAACAAATGTCGCATTAATCTCAAAACAAAAAATAAACATTGCATTAGTCTTATAGTTAAAAAAACAAACATTTCATTAGTCTAAAAATAAAAAAAATCGACTATTGCATTAGCATTAAAGTAAAAAAAGAGTACTAACGTTGCTTAAGTCAACATTAAGATAAAAAACAAACATTACATTAGTCTTAAAAGTAAAGTAAAAACAACTGTCGCATTAGTCTTAATATTAAAAAGCAAACATCACATTAGTCTTAAAGTTAAAAGTAAACATTGCAATAGTCTGGAAGGTAAAAAACAAACAAACAAAAAAAACAAATGTTGCATTTGCATTAAAGTAAAAACACAACATTGTATTAGTCTCAAAAGTAAGAAAAACGTTGCAATTGAATTAAAGCTAAAAAGCAAATGTCACATTTGTCTTAAGTTAAAAACAAATGTTGCGTTAGTCTTCAAAGTAAAAAAAATTCCTTTAGTCAAAAAATTAAAAAAACAAAATGTTTCATTATCCTAAATTTGAAAAAAAAAAAAAAAACAAAAAAAAAATTGTTGTATTAGCATTAAAGTAAAAAAAAAAATACTGATGTTACATTAGTCGTAAAGTTAAAAAAGCAAACGGGACATAGAATTAAAGGTCAGATCACAAATGTCGGTTTAGTCTTAAAATTAAAAAGCAAATGTTACATTCATCTTAAAGGTAAAAAACCAAAAAACAAATGTTGCATTAGCATTAAAGTAAAAAAAACCCACAAATGTTGCATTAGTTTTTAAGATAAACCAGGAAATGTCACGTTAGTCTTGAAAGTAAATCACACCTGTTGTACCCAACTGTCGTATTACTGTTGAAGTGGTAAACATGCGAACGTCGCATTAGTCGTGTTTAGTTTGGATGTTCATCATTAAAACCACAGGTTGGAGTCTTCGTCCTCCTGCTGACTGTTACCGTGACGTCGTTTTTGTTTTCCACGGTTTGTAAATGTGGACGCTTGTCGTTCCGTTTCCCACATGAGGACCTGGTCTCCGGCGTCCCCTCCAGGCCACCGTACCCTGTGTGCCGAGGTAAACAGAACGGGATATGGAGCTGAATTATGGAGTCGCTACGAAAGATTAAACACGACTGAGTCCGCCAGAGCGCCGAGGAGGTGGTCGGTCCGAAATGAATATTTATCGACCGGGGGTTTTATTGACACGGGGCGAGTTGACTCTGTGGACGGGTGGGAGCCGACAGTCGGCCTTCAACACTTTGGTTTGTCTCTTGCTTCTTCTGCATTTCATTGTTATTTGAAAGGATGAAAAGCCTGAAATGTTCTGGTTCTTTCCAGGAAACCGCTTTGGATTTCACAAAACAAACATTCAAGAGGTTTTCCAGGTTTTAGTCGAGGTTTTATTTCATTCTTTAGACCGAGAACTACGCCGAAAAATAACCTTCTGTGACCTTTTACGATCAGGGGTCAGGGTTCCGGGTCCAGGGTCAGGGTTCAGGGTCAGGTCCTGGTTCTGGGTCAGATTCAGATTCAGGGTCCAGGTTCTGGGTCAGGTTCAGGGTCCAGGTTCAAGTCCAGGTTCAGGTCCAGGTCCAGGTTCAGGATCAAGTTCAGGTTGCTGTTACTTTATTTCCACTCGTTGGCCGATTTATTTTGTAGTTAAATGATGATAAATCCTTTTGTCATTTCTTAAAACAACGACATGTAACCAAGACACGAGTCGACTCTGGACATGGAAATAAAAGTTCTCCAAGTTCCACCGATCAGAACATAAAGATAAAAGAGAGAGATGGTTCAATAAAAGAATGAATGAGATAAAAAAAAAAATTAAAGTCAAACTCTGCACTAAGACCAAGGTCAAAAGAAGTATGAAGAAATTCAAAACCCACTAAAAAGAAGTTAAAACCCACTAAAAAGAAGTTAAAAACCAACTAAAAAGACATAAAACCTGATAAATATAGGTTTAAAAACCCATTAAAAAGAAGTTAAAACCCACTAAAAGACATTAAAATCTGATTAAACCTGAGGTCTTTTACATTTTTTGTCCTTAGGTGTTTGTCTTTTAGGTGTTTGTCTTTTAGGTTTTTGTCTTTTAGGTTTTCGTCTTAGGTGTTTGTCTTTTACATTTTTGTCCTTTAGGTGTTTGTCTTTAATTTTTGTCCTTTAGGTGTTTGTCTTTAGGTTTTTGTCTTTAGGTTTTTCGTCCTTTAGGGTTATCTCTTTTACTTTTTTGCTCTTTAGGTGTTTGTCTGTTACATTTTTGTCCTTTAGGTGTTTGGTCTTTTAGGTTTTGTCTTTTAGGTTTTCGTCCTTTAGGTGTTTATCTTTTACTTTTTTTGCTCTTTAGGTGTTTGTCTTTTACATTTTTGTCCTTTAGGTGTTTGTCTTTTAATTTTGTCTTTAGGTGTTTTGTCTTTTACTTTTTGTCCTTTAGGTGTTTTGTTCTCTACTTGGGTGTTGGAATGGTCTCAGATGTCTTTAATGTGGATCCTAAATGAACCCAGTATCAGAACCAGTGGAACTGTTGGTTCCAGTATCTGTGTCACCAGTCCCATCACAGATGTATCCGTTTAGTTTTAGTCCTCAGACCCCTCGTCTCTGGTCGTCGTCTGGTTGGTAGGTGGTTGCCGAGGCGACCCCCCCCCCCCCCCCCCCCCCCCCCCCCCCCCCCCCCCCCCCCCCCCCCCCCCCCCCCCCCACACCCCACCCCCCCCCACACCCACACGGGTCTATTTGTGTAGCATCACATTATCCTGCTGCTATAATCATTTGGACGCAGCTGGTGAAACAAACATGACTTACCACTCTGGCAGCGTCAACAAGTGTTTCAGTAGAAGCCGACGCCACCTCTTCACATTCCAAACAACATAGTCCAGTAATGAGCCACCGGAGGCCCGGCCCAGAACGGCTCAGAACGGCCCGGCCTCGGGGCTCTGAGGAAGTCCAGAACCAGCTGACGGTTCTGCCTCTGCTTTAGTTTAGAACACAACGACCACATGGTGTCATCGAGTTGGTTCATGCCTGTTGTGTTTTTACTGTTTTTGTTTATTGTCTTTTTTTTTTTTTTTATCCTCTTGTGTGTTTTACCATTTTGTTGTTTTTTTTTATTTTTTTCATCCTCTTCTGTGTTTTTTACTGTTATTGTTTTATTTTGTTTTGTTTTATTTCATCATCTTGTTTGTTTTTACTGTTTTGTTTTTTTTCTCATCCTCGTGTGTTGTTACTGATTTTGTTTTATTTTGTTTTATTTTTTCATCTTCTTGTTTGTTTTTACTTTTTGTTTTATTTTTTTTCATCTTCTTGTGTGTTTTTACTGTTTTTGTTTTATTTTTTTTCATTCTCTTGTGTGTTTTTACTGTTTTGTTTATTTTTTTCATCCTCTTGTGTGTTGTTTCTATAGCGTCACATTATCCTGTCACTATAAGACATTTGGTGAAACAAACATGAAGCAAGAAAAGGACTTAACGTTACAATTAAATACAGACCCTACATGTGAAAATTCATCAGGGTTGATAAACAAAAGCCTTTTTGTAGAAACGCTCAACGATTTCTGCCTGCGAAGCTTCTTATTCGTGAGTCGCAGAGGTTTTAGTGGAGGATAAAGAGGTGTGAGGCAGACGGGAAAAGGTAAGTGCCCTTTATTTCCTTTGGCTTTTCATTTTGAGGAGTTAAACCGAGCCTGACACTTTATTCTATGCGTCTAAAGAAAAGAAAGGCTCTGAAGTGAACGCTAGCATTTCCTGAGGTGACGTGCAGACTATAAGGCTGAAGAACGCTGAAACTGAACGGCTTCACTGAAACGCCTTCACAGACTGAGCTGGAACAAAACCTCCTTCACACTTTGTCAATTTGAGGGAAAAAGAAAAGTATCTCAAGTATAAGTTTATGAAAAAGAGGTTAAATGTGAACAAGTGAAATGGGAACAGATGGAGTGACTCAGTTTATGATACATTCACTGAAATAACACCACCTGAAGCATTTTAGTTTCATTGTCGTGTTCCTCTATACCTCTTTTTTTTTTTAGTGCTTCTATGTAATATTAATATTTTAAACTCTGACCAGCAGGGGTCAGTCTGGTACCAGAACACACTAGTTCTAGCAAAACCATCAACAAATTAACGATATGTATCCACAGACTGTGTAAAGTATCAAGCTCGTGGTAAAACCAGTATAAAGGCAGTAAAACTTTACTAAGAGGTGGATAACAATGAACTAAAAGACAATAAAATCAAACTAAAAAGGTGCCTAACTACCTGAAGGATAATTAAAACACTACAATATCATAAAACTAAACCAAGAGATGGTTTAAACAGACTAGAGTTTGGTTAAACTGGTATAAAACTAAGCTAAAAGATGTTAAAACAGACTAAATTGGTAAAACAAGTCTAAATGATTGTAAAACCCAAGTATTCAATGGTTAGTTCACACTAAACTAGACTAAAGTACACCAAAACTGAACTAAGAGATGGTTTAAAACAGACTAAAAGTTTGTGTAAATAATGTAAAAGAAAGTAAAACTAAACTAAGAGGTGGATAAATGAACTAAAGACAATAAATCAAACTAAAAGATGCTTAACCCACCTGAAGGATGGTTAAAACAGATTACAGTATAGTAAAACTAAACCAAGAGATGGTTTAAACAGGCTAGAGGGTGGTTAACTGGTAAAATTAAACTAAAAGATGTTTAAACAGACTAAAATTTGGTAAAAGAATCCAAAAGATTGTAAAACCCAGTATTGATGGTTAATTCCGACTTAAAGATGGTTTAAAGTAGACTAAAGTACAGCAAAACCAAACGACGAGATGGTTTAAACAGACTAGAGGTTGGTTTAAACTGGAGTAAAACTGAACTAAAAGATTGTTAAAACAGATTCAGATTTAGTAAAACAAGGTCTAAATGATTGTAAAACCCAACTATTCAATGGTTAGTTCACACTAAACTAGTCTAAAGTACAGCAAAACCAAACTGAGATGTTTTAAAACAGACTAAAAAGCTGGTATAAATAAGTATAAATAAAATAACTAGTAACTTCTGGGTCAAACCAAATCAATATCACAAATGTCAACATGAAACCCCACATTTGGTCCGTTTGATTATTTCCAATTTTTGATTTGTGCGAACAATCGAAAGAATGAAAAACAACTAAATTTTTGATTCGTACGTGAAGAATGAAATGAGTAATTTTTTTTGTTTTCCGATTGTGGATTCTCAATTGAATATGAAAAGAACCAATGATGCATGGATTAATGTAGTTCCTATTGAGCACTGATAGAAGTTGTTATGGAAATGTTCAACTGATAACCCACACACAAAGAGGAGGAGAGAAAGTTAGAGTTAAAATAAATAAATGCATTTATTGAGAAGTCAATCACAGAGAAACTCTGTAAGTGAAGTCTGATTAAACAAGAGAAAACTAAAGATTATATAGAACCAAATCCAACCCCCTCAAACTATGATGTCATTCCTTACGTACACTCGTACCACCCCATACTACTCCTTCTCTGCTCCGTGAAGAGGTCATGATGACCTCTTCACTCTAACCTTGCTTGGATCCAACCTGGAGTGCAGGCGCCATCCTCTATCTACACATTCAGACATTTAGGTGTTTGGGTTTTAACTCAGGCAAGAACTCTGTTCCTGGGTTGGGGGGTGTTACAGAGTGGTAAACATCACACATAATGAATAATGACTCAGCATTAAAAGAAGATGTACTAACAGTATAAAATATAAAGAGTATAAAATATAAAAGTAAATTTTTCCACCACAAAGTCATATATGGACTTTAATTTGGGTCCATGACCTTTGACCTTGAGTGACCTTGAAGGTCAAGTCAAGGTCACCAATGTCTAGATTTCAACAATTTTCTGTGAAACTACCGGTCGGATTAATTTCAGATTTCATATGTAGTTTCTGTGGGACATTGTCTACAAAGTTTGTTCACAGTTTTGAGAAATTTAGATTTTGATGAATTTTTCAAATATTAAAAATGTGCCTTTCTTCATAATGATCCACATGTTGATGGTTATAACATGTAAATGGTCACAGATACCAATATAGTTCCTATTGATCACTGATAGAAGTCATATTTGGACTTGGATTGAATGAGTTGAATTCTCCTCCAGTGAAAGTCCCGCCCTCTTTTATTGGCAGATTGATGTGCATCCAGACCACAGGACCGGAACATAGAACCTGACAGCCTCACACATCAACTGGTTCTGATTCTTGATAGAACATGACGTTGACAGAGACACTGGAACTATTTCATTTACTACACCAGCATAAGCACTTGAACACAACACACTGGTAATTTTGAATTCACAAGTGCAAAGGTTGATCTTCCCAAAAGCACATGAACGCAGCATTAAACCCGGGATCGTCTTAATCCGTCTCAGGCTCCCGTGTCCTTCTAAGTGTCTGCTAATCAGGACGGGTTAGATGTCCTAATGATAACACATGGGACTGGACTGTGTTATTAATGCGAGCCAATGTGGTGATCAAAGTGTCAGCGGCGCTCTCAGCTGACGCCCGGCTGCCATCAAAGCGTTGGTGTGGATCCAGATCCGGGCCGTTCGGGTGCCGACGCTAACGGCTAAACGGTCGTTGAGCTGCTATTTCAGGAGCCGCCGTGTCACTGCTGAGACATTAAGTGAAAACAGGAGGGGTTTTCTCCACCCGTCACATGGAGACACAGAGGCCGGAGGGCGGGCGTAAGATGGTGGCGGTGGTGGCGAGGTCCTTCATATGTGGTCGGAACACAGTGATTAGTTTGTGTGAGTTGTGTCTAGGGATGTAACGATTACCGGTGTAACGATAAACCGCGGTAAAATTGCAGACAGTATTACCGTTTGAATTCTAATTCTCATGATAACCGTGTTGATTACCGCACTTTTCCGGAGAAAACGCCTTATAAAGATCTGCTTTTATGTCAGATATCTGAGTATGGTTTTAATTTATTACAATTTGATTTTCTATACCTAATATTTGGAACCAATACTTACTTTTAAAGTCTTTGAAAAGGTTTGTTAAGCATCTGTGTGTTATTTATGCAATAAATTATATACATTTCTCAAATCTAATTTTATATTTTTTGTGTGTTTTTTGTCCTTTTGTGTTGATATAGTAGGTTAAAGTGAGAAAATAATAGGCAGTTGATATAAATGAAATTGCGCTGAAAAAACAAAACAAAAACAGATCCCAGACATGGGTATAGTAACATTTGTTTATATAGTGTATATAAAGGCAAAATCAAAAGGACTGAAAAACAGACAAAATAGGCTCAGACCACTAAGGGTTAATATTTGAATGTTTCTGCAGCAGAAGGTGCATTGTGACTATTATTATTATTATTATTATTATTATTATTATTATTATTATTATTATTTTGTTGTTGTTTGTTTCAAAATACAACTTGGTTAAATTATTTCAGTGTGTGTATCAGTACTTTTTGAACATTTTGAGCACAATTTCAACAACACCGTGATAATAATGATAACGGTGATAATTTTGGTCACAATAACCATGATAAGAATTTTTCATATCGTTACATCCCTAGTTGTGTTGAATAGTGTCGGCATTTGCAGCGACAGGTGGAAAACCCACCGGTGGGACTGACCCTGGATCTGCTTTGGACACAGGTTTCATCAGCCCTGCACCCTTTCCTCTACGGATGTTTTTAGCAGCAGGAGCAAAGGATTCTGGGTCGGTCCACGTAAAAGCACAGCTGTTTCCAGTTCACACTTTGAGAAAATGAAGTCATCGGTTTCCGAGTCACTAATACTCTGATCATCATCTGCAGTCAGATTATTAATGATCATATAAACCAGGGGTTTCAAACATGCGGCCCGGGGGCCAAATGTGTCCCGCCAAAGGTTCCAATCCAGCCTGTGGGATGAATTTGTAAAGTGTCAAAATTCCATGTCACGGCTGTGGAACTCATTTTAGTTCAGGTTGCACATACAGACCAGTATGATCTACAGTCAAATAATAACATAACCTAGGGAAAAAAAATAACTCCATATTTTCTTCTCGGTTTGATGTGAAAATAATCTTACATTATGTCTATAAATAATGACAACTTCAAATTTTTGTCTTTGTTTTAGTGCAAAAAATAGCATTAAATTATGAAAATATTTACATTTACAAACTATCCTGTCACAATAAAATGTGAATAATCTGAACAAATATGAACAACCTGAAATGTCTAAAGAACATTCAGCACAATTTTACTAGTTTCCTGCCTGTTACTGAGTGTTTATTGTCTTTGTAGATCTGATCCAGAATGCACATGGACAAATGAGAAGTTGAGACAGAATATTGTTACAATTGCACTTATTTTTCTGTAGAAATTTCATTTCTTTCAGGTTATTCACATCTTTTTTTGTTTGGATAGTTTATAAAAGTAAGTATTTTCATAATTCAATTTTTTTTTTTTTTTTGCATAAAAACAAAGACAAACATTTGGAGTTATCATTATTTATTTATAAGTTATTATATTATTATTTTACTGGTCCGGCCCACTGGAGATGAAATTGGGCTGAATGTGGAACCTGAAAGAACATGAGTTTGAGAGCCCTGATGTAAACAGTACAATGTGAGTTTAAAGCCCTAAGGCTCTGTTCAGACTGCAGACAAATGTGGCCCAAATCCGATTTTTTTTTTTTTTTTTGCCCATATGTGAACTGTATCTGATCTGTTCAAGACAGTTTGAAAAGCGCAAATCTGATTTTTTTCTAATCTGACCCAGGCCACTTTGACTTTACTTTTTGGACTCACCTGTTTTTTCTTTATTTCCATGACTATTTCCATTGTTTCCATGAAAAAACTATTTGTAAAAGACAAAATGAGAAGACACTGAGCAGAAAATATATTCAAATGATTCAAAGAAGAAAATGATTTTTGATTTTTTGCTTATTTTGTTAAATAAAATAAAAGTCTGCGATATAAGAATCACATAAAATGACAAAGACTTAGATTTAAAGTCATGAATTCGCAAAACATTTAAACTGATCATGTGTTCAAAATCAGGAGTAAAAATCAGTAAAAGAACTGAACATGGAAAATGAAATAAATCTAGACTGAACTCAACAGCGTGTGCTGACGAACACGGAAAGTTCACACACACACACACACACACACACACACACACACACACACACACACACACACACACACACACGGTCTTCCAGCAGAGGTAGCACAAAACAATCTCCCCCGGCAACCAGCACTGGGATACGGTTGCCATGGCGATGCTAAGTACTCTTCCTCCTGGACTGGAGTTTACCTGAGTGTTATAATTAGAGGTGTGTGTGTTTTGTGTGTCTGTGTGTGTGTGCAGGAGGTCACACAGACACACAAACCCGTGGGATCGGTCCTGAAATAGCCCCTGTACATTTACCCCCCCCCCCCCCCCCCCATCCGTCTGTTCGTCTGTCCGTCTCATCCGTTACAAACACCTTCATCCACAAACGTTGTAATGTGATGTTTCCTCAGTGAACCTGTGAAAGGCGGAGCTACAGGTGTTTTGACTCCACCCTCGAACGTGAGTGACAGCAGAATGTGATGGCTTGCGCCCCCACAGGCAGCAGAAGGAACTGCCTCACATGGACAGAGGATTAGAGCCTGGTGGTCCTGTACAGCCTGGTGGTTTCAGGGGGTCTGCTGGTTTTTAGGGCCTGGTGGTCTTTCAGGACCTAGTGGATTTTCAGGGACTGATGGTTTTGCAGGGTTTTGTGGTCCTGTAGAACCTGGTGTTTTTGAAGGCTTGGTGTTTTTTTCAGGGCGTCATGGTCTTGAAGAGCCTGGCAGTTTTTTGGGGCCTGTGGTCTTTTGGGCTGGTCTTTTGGGTTTTGGTGGACCCTGGTGGTCTTTGTAGACCCTTTTGGTCTTGTAGACACTGGTAGTCTTTGTAGACCCTAATAGCGTTTGTAGATCACGGTGGTGTTGTAGACCCTACTGGTGTTTGTAGACCCTGCAGGTCTTTGTAGACCCTGCAGGTCTTTGTAGACCCCGGTGGTCTTTGTGTGCACTGTGTTGTGCTGTAGGTGTGTGAGTGCTGCCTGAGTGGCTGTGGGTGTTGTGGGGGGTGGTGGGGGGGGGTTGGGGTCTGAAGTGGCGTCCTTCCATTAACGCCGTCTGAGGTGTGTGTGACTGATAACCGGCGGCGCTGACACTCCGTCAGCCGTCACACACACTTCTCGTCCTCGGCGTCTGAAGTGGACTCACTCACACTCATGTTCGTACAGGCTCCAGGTTCCTTTAATGACATCACCGTTACCGTAGCGGCACCGCCTCCCTCTGCGCTTTCATCCAATCAGCATCGACTGTTCTTACTGGAACGTTTGTGTTGATTTAATGACATTAAACACCTGATCAGAGTTTAATTCAGCTGCGTTTTCACTATGGCACTGTAAAGTATGTCCGAACAGTTTAATTCAGTTTAATAAATATAAAAACAATATGAATTAATTTAATTTATCATATTTTAAAGCTGAAAACATATATAAAAATATGTCACTTTGTCATTATATTTTGTATTATGTCTTATCTAAGCATCTTAATTTGACTCCTTTTTAACATTTTAAGGACAAAAACACAAAACTCAATGTATTTATTCAGTTTTAAAGTTTCTTGTCAGCTCTTTAAGTTTGTTTTCTATGTGTTTAATATATGTTTATAGTTAAATTGTGTAATGTGTGTTTTTGTGCTAATGAGGTACTCATTATTATTATTATTATTATTATTATTATTATTATTATTATTATTATTATTATCATCGTTATTGTTATTATTATTATTATTATTACTATTATTATTACTATTTGACTGTACATCATAACGCTCATGTGCTTTGAAATGTCTTGGGTTGCTATAGAAACCAGCCTTTAACGGCTCCGTAAAAACATCCGTTAGTCTTCCCGTTGCGGTGGATGCTACCGTAACGTTTGGATGAACAGGTAATTGCCGATTCCCATAAAGTGTTGACGTGTGCGATCGAACCTCGGGTCGTATCAGTTCCACCGCACTTTGTCATCTACTTAAAGACCTAATCTGCACCGTCAAATATTTCTGATGTCATTAAAATTGATTGCGTTGCTGCTGTAATGGTCGCATCAGCAGTCGGCGCTGGAGTTGTTTGTCTTTGTCTGGTTTGTTACCGTAACGTTGGGATGAACTTAGTGCATTAACATTGATTTGTGACAGTTCCGACGCTGATCACTCTCTTGGTTTTACATCGATCGTTGGTTTCATATCATCATTTATGAGTTTCCTGGAGGTTTAAAGTCATCACCGCAAAATATTAGAGTCCAATATGGAGTTCATTTTATAGTTATTATCTGGTACTTTGAATAAATAAAGTAAGTATTTTGTATTGAAAATGCAGTAATAGATGCTAATATAATAATAATAATAATAATAATAATAATAATAATAATAATACATTTTATTTGAAGGCACCTTTCTTAGCACTCAAGGACAATAACATTTATTTTATAGTTATTATCTGGTACTTTGAATAAATGAGTATTTTGTATTGAAAATGCAGTAACAGATGCTAATATAATAATAATAATAATAATAATAATAATAATAATAATAATAATAATAATAATAATAATAATAATTGATGATGATGATAATAATAATGATAATAATAATACATTTTATTTGAAGGCACCTTTCTTAGCACTCAAGGTTATTAACATTTATTTTATAGTTATTATCTGGTACTTTGAATAAATAAGTGAGTATTTTGTATTGAAAATGCAGCAATAGATGCTAATATAATAATAATAATAATAATAATAATAATAATAATAATAATAATAATAATAATAATAATAATAATAATAATACATTTTATTTGAAGGCACCTTTCTTAGCACTCAAGGACAATAACATTTATTTTATAGTTATTATCTGGTACTTTGAATAAATGAGTATTTTGTATTGAAAATGCAGTAACAGATGCTAATATAATAATAATAATAATAATAATAATAATAATAATAATAATAATAATAATAATAATAATAATAATAATTGATGATGATGATAATAATAATGATAATAATAATACATTTTATTTGAAGGCACCTTTCTTAGCACTCAAGGTTATTAACATTTATTTTATAGTTATTATCTGGTACTTTGAATAAATAAGTGAGTATTTTGTATTGAAAATGCAGCAATAGATGCTAATATAATAATAATAATAATAATAATAATAATACATTTTATTTGAAGGCACCTTTCTTAGCACTCAAGGACATTAACATTTATTTTATAGTTATGATCTGGTACTTTGAATAAATGAGTATTTTGTATTGAAAATGCAGTAATAGATGCTAATATAATAATAATAATAATAATAATAATAATAATAATAATACATTTTATTTGAAGGCACCTTTCTTAGCACTCAAGGACATTAACATTTATTTTATAGTTATTATCTGGTACTTTGAATAAATGAGTATTTTGTATTGAAAATGCAGTAACAGATGCTAATATAATAATAATAATAATAATAATAATAATAATAATAATAATAATAATTGATGATGATGATGATGATAATAATAATGAAAATAATAATACATTTTATTTGAAGGCACCTTTCTTAGCACTCAAGGTTATTAAAATTTATTTTATAGTTTTTATCTGGTACTTTGAATAAATAAAGTGAGTATTTTGTATTGAAAATGCAGTAATAGATGCTAATATAATAATAATAATAATAATAATAATAATAAGAAGAAATTGTATTTGAAGCCACCTTTCTTGGCACTCAAGGACACTGTACAATAAACAGGAAAGAATAAAACAAGCAATAAAACAGAGTAAAAAGCAAAAGGCAAGTTAAAAACTGCTCAGTGCATTTGTGTTGACAAAGGGAAGGCGGTTCCTAAACAGATGGGTTTAGAGTTTGGATTTGAACAGAGGGAGCAAAGAGATATTTCTGAGCTCCGTGGCAAAGAAAATACGATCTGTTATTTGAAATCCGATAGAGACTGAAGCAAATTCAGCTTTTTGATGAAAACAACTTAAATAAATGCAAAAATAAAATAAAATGAGCTATAATAATGTTTTTGCATCCATGTACCAAACATATTCACAGAAAAATAACAGTAGAAAAGAACAAAGTACAAAGAAAAAAAAGAGAAAAGAAGAAAAAAGGAAATAGAAGAAAAAAAAAAAAAAAAGAAAAAGAGAAAAGAAAAAAATAAATAAATAACTGTAGATAATTGTATGTATGTGTTTCTAAGTGATTTCCTGTTGGTTACTGCTTTTGTTTTAAAAGGCTCATATTTGTCTAAACCCACTTTTCTTAGTCTGTGCTTCATTTCTTTGTGTATTTGGACCCTAAGAGTTCGGACAGTTTGAATTTGAACACTCCAGCTGCCGCAAAACTATCTTTATATTCATTTGTGCAAAAAATCCAGTGGATTTCTACAACCTGTTTTAATTCCTTCTTAATTTGTTACGTTTTATAACTAGTTGCGTCTCCACATTTGCTCATATCAGGTCCAGACTTCAGTCCAACATTTCTCCAGTATTTCTCCATAATTGTTTGTCGTCATCAGCGGTTGTAGTCCAGACTGAAAATGTGTCCAAACTTGGAGCCCATGACTTAAAATGTTGGTTGAATGGGACAGAGCAGCACAGCCAATAACCCGGAGGGGGCGGAGCCTGAAGTGGGTCATGTGCATTTAAAGGGCCAGCGCTCCAAACCACCTTTCTGGTGTCATTACACTGGAAAAAATCTAAATCTTATCAAGTGTATTTTTCTCATTTCTAGTCCAAATATGTCGTCACGCTTAAAATAAGACAGAATCACCTAAAGAGTAACTTTTCAGTCAGACATAAGAACTGATTTATAGACAACAGATCTGGAAAAATTTAATTCAGGAAATCTTACCAAGATAATTTTCATTTGTTCCAGTGGCAGATTTTTTTTTTTTTTTACTTAAGCAAAATATCTTGTATTAATTTTTTTTTTACTTGTTTTTACTCAGATATAAGGTTGAAGATGGACCTGTGGAGTTGAATTAATGAAGAATTCAGACCCAAGCAGAGCATTTACAGTTTATGGAGCCCACAGGGACATGTTTGAAAATGAAGAATTCCATTTAAAACAAACCAAAATATCACTCCTTTAAGTCGTTTTTGTGGTAATAATTGTAGAATCGTTGCTCAGATTCAGAAATATGAAACTCCCTCTTTTCTTTTCTTTTTTTTTTTTTTTTTTTAACTTTTTATTTATTAATTTTCAAAAGAACAAACAACAAACATGAGATCATCATGGGTGTTACAATTAAACTTAAAATATTCTTTTACATCATGCACACATACATCATTGTACAGTCATGGTTGTAATAATCAAAGTGCGTACACAATCCATTTTTCCCAGCGTTCAGTACATTTTTCCAACTCAAGTCTTAAAGCAAAAGTAAGTCTCTCCATACAGTAAATTTCTTTAATAATCCCACGCCAGAGGTCCAAAGTTGGAGGGTCGGGTTGCAACCATTTTCAGGTTATAGCTTTCCTACTACTTGCCAAAAGTATCTTCAATAAGTATTTATCCTTCTGAAGGACTGTTTCCGGTATTTTACCAAGATATAAAGTAACAAAAGAATAATCTAAATCCATCCCTATTATTTTATTTATCTCTGTTGCCACCTCCCTCTTTTCTTTTTAATCGATAAAGACCCAACATCCACCGATGACCAAACCATCTACTGATCCAAATGTTTAATACCCGTTGATCCATTAATCCAATCAATACATGTAAATAATTTCTGTAAAATACAGTTCTTCATCTTTTCATGGTCATCAGATATGACCCATTTGGACGTTCAGAGGCTCTGTAGTTACCATGGAAACACCATCATATTCTACAACATTGATTCACCAGTAAAACCCATGGAGTTGGATCAATGACAGTGGATGGAGACACTGGGTTTATGTTCAGGTAATGAGATTTTACCAAAAAAAAAAAAAAACAGTCACGTTTTCTTCAGTTTTCTCTTTTTCTGATATAAAAACACTCAACTTTAATCTGAGCTTTTATGAACATCTAAATGATCAGTGAGTTAAATATTGGACAGTACCCGATTTACACTTAAAAATGTGAAATACAGGGCGTAAAATTAGAATAAATGGTGATAAATTAATTAAGAAAAGTTAAAAATAGATAAAAATTCATTTCGGAACTGACACAAAAGTAATGTATTAATGTATTATGGAAACCACTGCTGAGTCAAAGCTTTATTTCTACGTGTTTTTTTTTTTTTTTTACCTTATTTTTATCGTTTATTTTATGTACATTATAAAACAAGACAAACGTAGGGGACATTTGGGATACACTGACTACAACAAACCCTGACTAACAATTGTTTTAGTAGTGTGACGTTGAAATGAAAATTGTCCTTTTCTTCCATTTATCCTGACACTGTTCTTCTTCAGTCCTCAGTCAGAATCTCCATCTCAAATATTCCATTCACAGTTTGTATCCAGTCATTAGTTGTAGGTGGTTCTAATCTGCACCATTTTTTGGTAATAGCCTTTTTACAGGCTACTAATAGTATTTTAAACAAATATCTGTAATTTTTTCTTACATTATTACCAATAATGCATCCAAAATACATCACCAGTTTTAGGAATTGCATAATGTTGAATATACATGATTCCAGAATGATGCAAGTTTAGGACAAAACCAAAAGACATGTGCATGATTTACACTGACATCCCCACATTCTCTCCAACAAGCTTGAACTCTGGACACATATTTAGCTGTAATTTTGGGAGTTATGAAAAATCGAATGATATTTTTCCAGCAATGTTCCCTCCATGTTCTTGAAGTGTTTGTTGAGTTCTCCACATGTTGATCCATTCCTCCTCTGAGACACATATTCCTAGTTCTTTTTCCCATTTCTGTTTCACATCCAAAGTGTTCCAACCTCTCTTCCCCATTAAATGTTTGTAAAGAGATGATGTAAGTTTGTATTTTTTAGAATGATATTTTCCAGTTATCATTTTTACAAGCTCATCGTTATTAGAATCAATATTGTGCTTTATTTTTTTGTTATAAAAGTCCCTTAGTTGTAGGTACCAGAAGAGATCTTGATTTGCCAAGTCAAACTCCTGTTTTAATTCTTGAAAACTTTTAAAGCGGCCGTCCTTAATTAGTACACACCAAGCCCTTATACTTGTATTAATCCACTGCTTATGTCTCAGGTCCTGGGTACCTGGGGTAAAGTTTTTATTATAAGCAGGTCACTGAAGGAAAGGGAGTTCCCTTTCTAACGTGTATTTTCGTATTACAGTTGGCCACGTTCCTAAGGTTAAACTGGTCACTTTACACTGTAAGCCCGGACTTTCTATTTACTAAAATGTTTTAATTACACTGTACTTAAATGATTTAAGTTTTATTACATTACTATAGAATCTTAAGTATATTCTACTAATTTGTAGACGTAGTCGAAAGTACAAAAAAGTTGAAGCTGAGTGGATTTAAATCACTCAGTTTTAGTCCTGACCACACCTTTTTATCTCCACATTGCATTGTGGGTATTGGGCATGTTGTTATTTTCTGTGCAGGGGTTCAGCAGGGTTGTGTTGTTAGTGCTAATTTTGACTTAATATGTGTATGGCAATGTTTATTGGTCTTTTTGTGTTTGTTTTTGTATTTTTGTAGATCTGCACCATGAGTCAGAGCCATAGGCCCAACAGTGGTTTTCCTGTTCATCTGTAATTGTTCTGATTTTATGTGAATCTTTATGCTTTGCCAAACTGAAGGCACTTCCTGTACTGGCAGATTACTTTGAGCTAACTTCCTGCCTAACTTCCATACTTGCTACAATGTATTAAATTGAATAAATAAAACAATTTATATTGCAAAATAGTTCAATTTAAATCCACTTTGAATTGAGTCCAATGAACTGATATTAAGTCTAATGATTAAACAAAGCAATTGACGTTGCAACAAATTTTCAGTTAAATTAACTTGGCATTTAGTGTGTTGTACTTTAAATAGCAATTCCATTCAAATCAAGCATTTAAGTTGAATACACTCAAGTTTTCATTACTTCATTACTTAAATTTTTTAAGGTAACTGGTTTACTAAAATTTTGAAGTAAACTCAGCTTACTCAGTCTTACAGTGTATCTACTTGGTTGAGTTCGTTCTTGACTGCATCAGTCCCTGCAATGATACTTGAGAGTTCTCTTCCCTGTATCACATGTTCAATATTTTTCTATTTTGAAAATAATTTTCACCACACCAGTTTATTATGGGAGGTCTTTGAGCGGCATGGTAGTGCTCTTTTGTTTCTATGTGTGTTTAATGAGTTTCCGTCGGCTGCTTTCCCCAACACCGTGCATTGTAGCGATGATCGGTCCAGGCAGGTTTGCGGGTGATGAGTCAGCATGTGGCGCTGCCGAACAGTGTCCCGGCCCAGGTCGGCGGTTGTCGGTTGAAATCCCTGGATGGCGTCTGCACAGCGGCGGCCTTCACCATGACTCAGCGTGAACGTGGACAGTGACTCAGAGGTTTGTTCCGCCAGAGGTTTGTTCACGCTGAGCTGGTGGCGAGCGGCTTCATGTCGACTTCCACATCAGAACTCGCCTCCCACCTCCTCCACTCGCACTCAGACGCCAGTTTTATCTTTCAACGCCGTCTGGAAATTTGGCGGCCGCTGCGTTGTCTGGGTGTCGCTGTACGTCCACTTTTACATCAAGAATAAAACCCATTACGTCATCTCTGCTCTGTTTTTTTTTTTTTTTTCTCATATAATCACCTTCCTGAAATAGTCGCCTGAGGAATGTTTCGAAATTTTCAAGAAATAAAAAAAAAGAAAAGAAAAAACATAACCAGAAACTAAGTATTTGATGATTTCAGTCAGTTTTTCAACCTTGCACTGGAAAAAAATCTAAATTTTACCAAGTGTATTTGTCTCATTTCTAGTCCAAATATCTCGTCACACTTAAAATAAGACAGAATCGCCTAAAGAGGAACTTTCAGTCAGATATAAGAACTTAATTTTGGACAATAGATCTGGAAAATCTTATTTCAAGAAATCTTACGAAGGTAATTTCACTTCTTCCATTGACAGATTTTTTGGCATGAATTAAGCAAAAAAAAATCTTGAATTCAGCAAAAAAAATCTGCCAATGGAACAAGTGAAAACTATCTTGGTAAGATTTCATGAGCAACAACTGCTCTTCTATGGACTCTAAATAAAGACACTGTGTTCAATGTGTGGATCCTAGTGGTTTTTCTAATCCACACGTGGGTTTTTCATCAATCTCATTCAAAGTTTGGTGTGAAACCCATTGTGTCCACTGGTGTTACATACAGAACCTGAACATTTAAACACAAATAAATTTGTGACTGATTTTGCAAAAGCAGTCCTTTTTGTGAAACACTCTGCCTTGAATAATTAGTTCAATTCCCAAAATGTACCTGTGAGACAATAGAGAGATATTAAAAAAAAAAAAAAAAAAATAGTAGTGCATAATTTTTGTGTCCTTTTGACTGTTACATGTGGATTTTTGCATAAAAATAATATAAGAATGGTGTTTTATCTGAAAAATAGTTTTTCTTTTATCTCAGTAAATTATGATTTTCTAAATAGATCCAAACTTGCTTCATAACATTACTCTACTTCTAGTTTGAATTTTTAGCCCATGTTCTGTTTTTAGGACCAGTTCATAGAAGCGCCCATGTGGAAATGACCAAAAATAGTCACTTGCCCGATAAAGGGTTTAAAGGCACATGTGAACACTTTCATACAACTCAAGAAATGTAATAAAATAAATTTTAAAAGAGCATAATATAATGAATAATTAGAACAACTATGCACATTAAAAAAAAAAAAGGCAAAAACGTGTCATGGAAAGTTTCCTATTTACAGATGCAGACATAGTCATGAACCTGTGAATATAAAATAATTTACTGTTTTTTAGTAAAATATAAATACCGGCAGAGGCCCTCAGTCCAAAAGCCAAACCTGTACATGGTCTGCAGGGTCGAACCCCAGAAACTGAATGTGGCATACCAATGATGCCGAACAGAGCCGTCTGCTCCGTCTCCATGGCAACGCAGCATCAACAAGCCTCGTGTCGTAAATGGTACCGAAGAAACGGAGCCGGTTTTTGTGTAGAAAGCGACGGACGGACGTAGGGACGGAGGGAAAGGTGCTGTTGATTAGATGATTGAAATGTCCTCAGCTTTCAGAGTGTTCCGCCGCCCCACCAGCCTGGGGTGTGAGATCTCCAAATCACAGATTTTAGAGAAACAGTAGTTGTAGTTATGCAACCGCCCACATCCCGACTATTGACAACTTCAAATCCTCCAGAGCAGATCTCTGAAACCCACCGGCCTCCACTGGCTAAATGCAGAAACACCTGGGGTCGGTGGTGTTCCCTGTGACGACGCCTGCTGCTTCTGTTGGGTTTACAGGAAGTGTCCAGACGGGTTTCGACTGCCTGAAGACCGGCAGGAACCCCAACTACGGGTACACCAGCTTCGCAACCTTCGGCTGGGCCTTCCTGTCGCTGGTTTCCGCCTCATGACCCAGGACTACTGGGAAAACCTCTACCACCAGGTACGGAAACACCGGGTTTAACGCATTCCGTTCAGAGGTCGAGGACTAGTTTATTTATACGACACATTTAAAACAACGTCACCGTTTCGTGTCCTTCACAAAGATCTGAAGATGAAAATGACCAAGTGTGAGGTTTAGATTCATTGGTATAGAATGAAATAAAGGGTTTGGATTCATACTGGATCTGTGGAGGTCAGTGTATCTGTGGGTCATTGGATTTTCTTTTCAGAAACAAAAGAAAAACTAGTAGTTAATTGATTTTCGTTTTAAAAAAGAAAAATTAAAATAGAATTTCAATGCGTTTTTCTTTTCAGTGTCGAAACAGATAAACCAATAAAAAAAAAAACAGATGATTTCATTTTGTCTTCCTAATAACACAAAAGAAAGTTACTACCTGACAGAAATGGAAAAAACAGCAAAAATGCCTGTTTTTTTGTTCATTTTCTGAGACCAGATGTTGTCATTTTCAAGGAAAGAGCGCTAATGCCAAGGTCAGAAAGATTCTTACCTCTTATGAATGATGGGTTTTTACGAATAAGCGTTTGCTTCTGTCGTGGTCCGAAGGCGTCGTGGTCAGCTCATGTCCGTTTGCTTCTGATTCCCGTTGCAGACGCTGCGATCGGGCGGATAAGACCTACATGGTGTTCTCTCGTGGTGGTCATCTTCCTGGGCTCCTTCTACCTGTCAACCTCATCTGGCCGTGGTCGCCATGGCGTACGAGGAGCAGAACCAGGCCACCATCGCCGAGGCCAACCAGAAAGAGCGGGAGTTCCAGCAGGCGATGGAGAGGCTGAAGAAGGAAGCAGCAGTACGAGGGCGGAGCTGGGATTCAGCCCACGGTCGTGGGAGGAGTCCAGATTCAAGACCAGTAGTATCGTATACACAGAAGTACACTGTAAAAAAAAAATCTGTGATTTAACAGAATTTTCACTGTTTATTTTACAGATTTTTCCTTATTTTTAAGATACAGGAGAATATCAATGAAATGACAAAAACAGACTGATTTTACACGTCAAATGGAAAATAACATGAAAAAACTGTAACTGAATAACCATAAAATTTCCATTTTTTAAAAGAATTTTTTTCTTTTTTCACAGAAAAAATACAGTTAAAATACATTTTGCAAATGCATCGTAATTTCACAAATATTTTTTTTTCTATTCATGAGATTAAACTGTTCATTTAAAGTTTAATACTGTAAAAAAAATAATAAACGAGATAAAATTACTGTCAATTTACTGTTAAAGAAGTATTAGTTCTGTCAGTTGAACCAGACTTGTTTGTTTAATTGACAAATATCTTGTGTAATTACAGGAGGTTTCACAACAAAATGTTGAATAAATGTATTTTTGTGAATATATAACATGTATACGCACTGATAAACTGTTCCAAATACAGTTTTTATCAGTGGATTGGACAACAGAGTCTCATTGAAAATTATTTATTTATATGTAGGTAATTTGATTGTTTCAATACATGTAAATATTCTTAAACATTAAAAAGTTAAAAATGTGCAAATCTCATGTAAAGTTAGGGCAAAAAAAACTATATTTTAAACGATGGAAAATTACCGTATTTTATGACATGATTATTTTATGTTATTTATCAGTATTTTTTGGCACCCCAGCTGCCGGAATATTGCCTTTTTTTTTTTTTAAACAGTGTACTGAGCAACGGAACTGTGCTAGGTCCCCTTCACACACGACTAATGTAAACAAACTAAAATGAAATAAGGAAATTACCATGACGTAGTAGGGCCACCTAATAAAATAAAAACACTTGTCACTACAAGAATAAAGTTGTAAAATACCGAGATAAAAACTGTCATTTTATGAGAATAAGGTCGAATAAAAAAAGTCGTCATTTTACAAGATAAAGTCGTAATGTTTTGAGAATTAATCATAGTTTTAAAAAAAAATCATAATTACAAGAATAGTGTCATACTCTAATGAGATTTAAGTCATAATATTTTGAGAATAAAGCCATAATATTACGAGAATAAAGTCGTAGTTAGTAAAATACAGAAAAAAATGAACAAAAGTGAACATTAACTGAATATAGTAATGAAAAAATGAACATAATCAAACATGAATTGAATATAAAATGAAAAAAATGAACAAAACTAAACAAAACAATTTATAGAATAATGAAAAAAATTAACAAAACCAAACAATAATTGAATAAAATAATGAACAAAACAACGAGTTGAAGACAATAACAGGAAGTTTAATTCTACGTCACAACATTCACGTCACATTCTTCATTTGTCGTATTTTGAAGCGCATGTGAACGCATCAGATCAGATTATTACCTGACTTTTATGCTCGTGTAAACGGGGTCAGTGTAAAATTAGAAAATGATGTCAAACAGTAAAGTTTTTAATGTGATAAATTAAGCAGATTATCAATGTTACATAAACATGTTAATTATTTAATCATGTGATTTCATTCGCTGAACGTCTTTTACGAAGTCTCATAAACCGACTTCTCACCTCCAGGTCGCCGCCCAGAAAGTTCTCGACTCCGACTCGATAATGTCGCCTGACCTCTCGCCCTTGGCCCGCCGCCGGACAGCGTGGAGGAGCGGAGGCGGAGCCAAGCACTGGTGGGCGTGGCCGACGTGAGTCGAACCTGTCGGAGGAAAAGCTGCTGCAGGTGGACATGACGGACGGCGGGAAGGTGAGGAACGGCCCAACCGGATCAGCTGTAGTCTGAAACCAGGCTTCCTGGTGGTTTACGGTGGTTCGGGTAGTTTTCACAGTTTTTTTTTTTTTTTTTAACAACTTCCGTCCTGTCGTACAAACTGACGACACACTTTCAGGAATATAACAGTACAGTGTTTTTAAAAATACACACTCGTAACTTTTCACCAGCAAAACCCAACAGTTGATTTTATGTAGAAGGAACGATACATTTTACCGAAAAGTTGTATTTTCTTTGTTTTTAATTTAATAAGCACATGATCAGTGAATTAAATCTAAGAAAATACACGATTGACTGAAAAATGTCAGAGAAAATCTTCGAATAAACGGAACTTCATTTGGACGTCCCCACTAAAAAGACGTTCTTCATCATGGACTGAAACGTCTGCACCAGGGTTTATCGAACGTCCTATTTCTGTAGTGCATGTGAACGCATCAGCTCTGATGACTACAGTTCTTTAATTAATGTAATTATCAGATTCCTAACAGTTATTGGGTTTTTAAACTCGTTTAAACAAACTCAGTTTATGTGAGGAGGAGGAAAAGATTCAGAAATACAAGACAGGCTTCAGCTGCATTCAAACACCTACTCCTCCTCCTTCTACTCCATCTTCTTCCTCCTCCTCTACCTGTACCTCCTCTTCCTCCTCCTCTTCTTCCTCTTCTTCTTCCTCCTCCTCTTCCTCCTCCTCCTCTTCTTCCTCTTCCTCTACTTCTCCTCTACTCCTCCTCCTCTTCTCCTCTTCCTCCTCTACCTCTGCCTGTACCTCCTCTTCCTCCTTCTCCTCTTCCTCCTCCTCTTCTTCCTCCTCCTCTTCCTCCTCTTCATCCTCCTCCTCCTCCAGGCCCTCCACCCCCTCCTCCTCCCGCTCCTTCTCCTCCAGGACTCGTCGAGCAGCCAGGTCTCCTCCATCTTCAACTTCCGTCTTCGTAGTCGTGGTTCGGAGGGGGAGATGGCGGACGACGAGTACAAGCGTCCCCGGGGACGTGGTGGAGGGGGGTGGGAGGTCGAAACCTACAGCGGGGGCACCTTCAGCGGCATCCTCCCCCCGCCGTGGCCCAAACGCCGGCCCAGCACCTACAGCACGGCCAGCCGGAGCTCCCAGGTGAAGGCCGTTACCATGGAAACTTCAACCAGTAGTCATCCACTTAAAGTAATCAGCAATAGGTGGATTAATAAAGTGAATAGTTGGAGTTTTGTTTGCATCTTCTGTGACTTTAAACTTAGTAGCTTCAGGTTTTGGACTAAACAGGACATTTGTGGAACATTTGGAAACACTTACAGAACCAAAACCAAACCTTCTAATGATGTAAAATATTTAGTACCTGTTGATCCACTGTGTGAATACTCATATATACTAATTAAATAAAATTAAGTAAAAAAAAAAAAAAAGAAATAATTATATAATTATGTAAGGGAATGAACACAAATTAATAATAAAAAACTAATATGAATAATATAAGCTACAAACTGAAGAAGAAAAATAATAAAATAGAAAAAAAGAACAAAAATAGATAAAGTAATGAATAAAATAAACAAGATAAATAAAATAATCAACAAAATGAACAGTCCTCTGCAATACTGATTCACCCGTAAAACCTGTGGATGTTGATCAATGACAGTGGATGGACACACTTATTTTTAAATAATAAAACAAAAATGAATAATAAAAAAAGGTAAAACAATAACCAACGGAAAAAATTGGCAACAACATCAACAAAAGTTAAAAAAAAAAATCAAAATGATCAAAATGAATAATAAATCAACAAACAAATAATAAACAACATGAACAATATAAGCCATATGTATATATTTTTTAATTTATTTATTTTGATAAAGTGAAGACAGTAATAGTTGTCATAACAATATTATACAAGCAATATAAGCATGATGCAGTTGTTAAAGGGTTAATTCATTAAACTACCCTCTTACGTTGATGATACTGTCATTTACATTACAACATTTTACAGTATTTACTCTAACAGTACCAGATGTTTATTTTTAATTAATTGGTTTAAATCTGTAGAAATAGTCAGAATGAAAGTCAAACCTTATTTTGTTGGGTTTCCATCTGTGACGCTTCAACAAATCCAAATTTTCCTGAACTTTTTCAAATTAAAAGTTCTTTATCTTTTCCGTCAATAGAACCATTACTTTCTATAGTGTCGGAAAGCTCAGGACGCCGTTTGAATGTTATGGATAACGTAAATGTTAATTTGAATGACGTGAAGTACAAAATGTAGCAGTGATTAAAGGGTTAAAAGGCGTTCCCATCTGAAACGGTTCTGAATTCATGCCCAACACAAACACCTCTACACACCAGCCTGTTTCCTGTGGTGCTCATCCCTTCTGTCTCCGTGTGATTCCAGGTATTTTATCCGACCCTAAACGTCAACGGGAAGCTGTTTGTTGCCATGGACCAGAACGGGGTTTCCTCGTCGCCGCTGCAGGGGCAGCTGCCGGCGTGCACCATGGAGAAGGTCAAGGAGGAGAGTGTGAGTGTGAACGCCAGTGTGTGTCAGTGGAAACAATGGTGAAGCCCACGCTCACACATGTGAATTCTGAATCAGCGCTGGACATAACTGCACTGTGACATCATGGACTAAACACACACACGTTCAGATAACACAGCCGCCGTATCATCATCCATCCACACCCACGGCATCATGGGTAGAATCCACACATACCAGCACTGACGCGTCATTAACACACTGTAAAAACCAGCAGTGGGGTGAACTAGGTCAGACACTAAAAGTCATTAAAATCGACAATTTAAAGGTAAACGTAACACTTTCATCATATAATTTTACTATTTACACGAAAACGAAGAGAAAAGTTTGGAGTTGAAAGACAAAAAAATGAATAAATGAAAATATAAAATGTAAAAGAAAAGAAAAGATGTAGAAGATATAAAAATACAAAAAAAATTAAAGACAAAGGAATAAAATAATAAATAAATGATGATTAAAAACAAAAGAAAGTGACATAAACTATGCAACAAGACTCTTTTACACTAAAACAAAGAGAAAAGTTTGGAGTTGAAAGAAAAACCTAATAAATAAAAACATAAAATATAAAAGAAAAAGATGTAAAAACAACAAAAAAGATTCAAAAGACAAAGGAAGGGAATAAATAAACAATGATAAAAAAAAGGCTTACATTGTTCATGTTATTTATTTTTGTTCATTTACTAGATTTTTTTTTTTTTTTTTAATTTAAGTTAAATTTTTGTTTGCAATTTTTTTCTCAACTTTGTCTTTTTCATATACATTTTTTTTTTATTGTTTTAAACCCAGTGTGTCCATCCACTGACAGTGATCCAACTCCATGGGTCTTACTGGGGAAGCAATGTTGTTAGAAGATCAATCAGTCAAATTTTATTTAAATAGCACCAAATCATAACAAAAGTTAGTGAAAGTTAAAATGACGGTGTTTCCATGGTAACTATGGAGCCTCTGAACGTCCAAATGGGTCATATCTGATGACCACAAAGAGATGAAGAACTGTATTTTACACCAATTATTGACATGTATTGATAGAATTAAGTGGATCAATAGGTATGAAACAGTTTAGATCAGTAGACGGTTTATGTCAGGTGGCAGATTTTGGGGTCTTTAAGGGTTAATGAACATCTACATGATCATGAATTAAATGTAGGAAAATACATGATTTAGACTTGAAAAATGCGAACTACATACGATAATATGATAAATCAGTTACAACAGACAGAAAAAATCATTTGGAAGTTGAGTTTAAGTTAATATTTACTTTGTGTGGATGTCGTGTATTTTATTTTCCTGTTGGGAAAAAAAAAACAGTAGAGTCAACGTTAGGGAAGAAAAAGAAATAAACCCAGAGACTTTCATAATATCAGCAGAGTTGAAGAGTGTGTTCAACAGTAGCTGCAGGTGGAGGTTTTCTTCGTCTTCTTCTTCTTCTTGTTATGTAACGGCGGGCAGGTTGTCGGCAGGTGGAGGTGACGAACACCTCCAGGCGTGGAGCTGCTGTGTTCGTCCTCATCACACTCTAACCCACGGCCTGATGGGAAAAAGGAACAACAGTAAACAAGTGTTAAAATAAGAGGTAATCCCTGGTGACAGGACGCCGTCGGCCAATCAGCTGCTACGGCTGTGAAGAGGAAAGTACTGAGGTAGAAGTACAAGTACTGCATCTGTACTGAAGAGGAAGTACAGAAAGTACTGAGGTAGAAGTACAAGTACTGCATCTGTACTGAAGAGAAGTACAGAAAGTACTGAGGTAGAAGTACAAGTACAAGTACTGCATCTGTAACTGAGGAAGAAGTACAGAAAGTACTGAGGTAGAAGTACAAGTACTGCATCTGTACTGAAGACGGAAGTACAGAAAGTACTGAGGTAGAAGTACAAGTACTGCATCTGTACTGAAGACGAAGTACAGAAAGTACTGAGGTAGAAGTACAAGTACTGCATCTGTACTGAAGAGGAAGTACAGAAAGTACTGAGGTAGAAGTACAAGTACTTGCATCTGTACTGAGATGAAGTAACAGAAAGTACTGAGGTAGAGTACAAGTACTGATCTGTACTGAAGAGGAAGGTACAGAAAATACTGAGGTATAAGTACAAGTACTGCATCTGTACTGAAGAGGAAGTACAGAAAGTACTAATACTGAGGTCAAGCCATTTTCATGTTGTCTTGTTATTGCGATATTTTTTTTTACAATCGTGTTTCATCCAGACGTGTTGCATGTTTTTTTTGTTTTTGTTTTTATCTTGTTTAAGCTTTTAAATGTTGTTTTGACTTTGTTGTATTTTTATGTTGTTTTGTCATAGCGTTTATTTATTTATTATTTCATCTTTTGCGAGTTTTTAAATTGTTTATAGTCAGTTGCGGCATTAGCTTATTTTTCCAATTTTATTTTGATATCATGTTGTAATGATCTTTATGTAATTTTCATCTTATTAATTTTTTTTTACTTCATTTTCATCTTTTAAAAAATCTTATATTGTTTTTGTCTAGTTACATCCTCCGTTTTCATATTTTCGTTGTTTTTTTGTGATATTGTCCGATGTTTGTCCAATGTATCGTCTTTTTCTGCGTTTATTGTTTCATCCATTCAAATCAGTCTGGATGATGTCAAATAAAACTCATGGATAATTCACCTCAGATATATTCAAACTTAAAGCCCGTTTGTAAAATGTGACACATGTTAGCGTTAACGTGGAAAATCGGATACACAAGTAATTGTTTTCAGTGTCGGTGCGTTTGTGGCGAACCCGTTAAACTGTTTCTAAAAGTCCGTCGTCTGAGTTTGGCGTTTACCTCTGGGATCAGTTCAGAGCCTGAAGTTTTCACATTCAGATGAACCTGTCGTCCTGATGCTCAGACTGATGAAGAGGAGGAGGAGGAGGAGGGAAACACTCGCTTAGTTGCTGTGGATGCGTCGCCGTGGCAACCCACAGCGGCTAACAAAAGGTGAATGAGCACAGGGCCGGCTGCTGTTAAATAATGAAAGCGTGGTTTCCCTGGTGCTTCCCCTCCAACCGCAGACAGGATGTAGGCGTTGCCGTGGGCGACCGTCAGACTAATGAGTCATGTCTCATTGGAGGAGACGGGGAACCAGAAGTGTTATGTAGCACACCTGGACCAACCAGGCTGGTCCAGGTCCGGTTTAAGGTGGACACCAACGATGAAGATGAGGAAGAAGAGATGGTTCTGCCACTTTTCTTCGTTTTTTTTTCTTCCTTTTCTATTTATCCTTTTCCTTCTTTTTTTCTTCTTTTGTTCTTCTTTTGCTTCTTCTTCCTCCTCCTCCTCCTCTTCTTCTCTTCTTCTTCTTCTTCTTCTTCTCCTTCTTCTCTCCTCCTCCTCTTCTTCTCTTCTCCTTCTTCTTCTTCTCCTTCTCTCCTCCTCCTCTCCTTCTTCCTCTTCCTTCCTCTTCTTCTTCTTCTCCTCTTCTACATATTTTATCATTTTCATATTTAGTTTATCATCGTTTACTTCATTTCCATCCTTTGGCTTTTTTTCCATCTTTTGTTGTTTTTACATCATCGTCTCATGCTTTTTAAGTTTCCTGTTTTTTTTATTAGTTTTCCATCGTTTCTTCTTTCACCTCCAAACTTTTCTAATTGTTTTCGTGTCACAAAGTAGAACTACATTTTGAAATCTTTACATCTACAAAGTATTCATGAAAAAACACGTGAATAACATAAACAACCTGAAATTTATTAAGAAAATAAGTGTGATTTTAACAATATTCTGCCTCCGTTGGATCATTTACACATGTGCGTTACAACTTACAGATCACAGCGAATCTACAAAAACACAAAACATTAATAACTTTAATTTTAATATCTAATATTAGTAAAATTTAGGCCTGTAATGGTACACAATTTTCAGTTCAGTATGTTTTCAGTTTTGAAAACCACTGTTCGTTCTTTTTTTTTTTTTTTTTTTTTTTTTAACGATGCGGTACGGGAAGAAAGAAAACCCTTCAAAATGTGTTTAATGCATTTATTATGAATTTTTGAAAAATTTTCCCCAAATTTTTGGAAATAATAAAATATAGAAAAATAGGAATAATATAATTCTGCTGCTGTAAATCAAATAGAAAATAAAATAAATAAAATGTTACTAAATGTATTTTAAACATTAGTTTTGCACTTTTCCCTGAAAGGTAGTTTGAACAAACAGCAAAAATCTAATCACAGTTCTGTCAGTTCACATTCTGCAGAAAAAGAACAACAACCAAACATCCACATGAGTACAACATTAACAAGAGGACAAACTGGTATTCTGTTGAAACAAACTGAAGAGAAACACTGACAACAAAATTAACCTGATTATTTAGACAGAGAATAAACCTGTTTAGGACACTGTGTGTGTGTGTGTGTGTGTGTGTGTGCGTGCGCATGCGTGCGATTTGTCAAAAACAATGTTTTTTTGGGTTTTTTTTTGGGGGGGTCCACGCTGGCATGAAACGAAAGTGAAACTTTCCATACTTCCAACTCCCGGGATCTATTCCTCTATTATACAGTGTGTGTGTGTGTGTGTGTGTGTGTGTGTGTGTGTGTGTGTGTGTGTGTGTGTGTGTGTGTGTAAGTGTTTGAGAACTACCGTACGTAGGCGGTTGTCTTTCACCTGAACCTGAACTGATCCAAACAGACTGGACTGATGGTGGAGGGTCTCCAGTCTCTTCCTTCCAGGTTCACATCATATTTGTTGTTTTTTTTAACCTTATATCAGCTGCTATTTCGTATTTCAGCTCAATGTGCCATTTCGGTACAGCTGTGGACCGAACCGAACAGCTGCGTACCGAAACGGTTCGCTTCGGTATGTGTACTGTTACAGGCCGAGTAAAATGACACTTTTTTGAGACATTTCAGGTTCATATTTGTTCAGATTATTCACATTTATTGTGAAATTCTATTGTAAATACATTCATATCTTTTCTGACACCGCTTTATCCTCACTAGGGTCATGGGGGTCGCTTGGAGCCTATCCCAGCTACATAGGGGCGAAGGCGGGGGTACACCCTGGACAAGTCACCAGTTTCATTGCAGGGCTGAACATATAGAGACAAACAATCACTCACAACATTCACACCTATGGGCAGTTTAGATTAACCAATCAACCTATCAGTGCATGTGTTCGATTCCAACACCGTCGACTGGTGTTGGAATCGAACCCAGGACCTTCTGTCTGTGAGGCACGAGTGCTAACCACTGCACCACCGTGTCGCCCCCTATTGTAAATAGTGATACTTTAAATATGTTCATAAAGCGGTTTAATTTTTTCACATTAAACCAAGGACAGAGTTTGTATTTGTCGTTATTTCTGGGTTATTTTGACGGTGTTTCCTTCAGATCATGTTGGTCTGAATGTGGAACCTGAACTCAAATGCTTTGAACGTCGTTGTTTGTTGCATTTGTGTATTTCACACATTCATCCCCTGGGCCCGATTGGACCCTTTGACGGTCCGGTTTTGGCCCACGGGCCTTATGTTGGACACCCCAAGGATGACAGAGGTCGCTGTGTGTCCGACTGTGACGTTAAATAAAGTTTGTTTCGCCTCAGGTGCCCACGTCCACCACAGAGCTCAGCACCATGTTGTTACCGCGCCCGTCGTCCACGCAGGACTCAGAGAGAAGGGGGCGGGCTCTGAGCGCCGCCAGCTACCTCACCGACGCCATGGAGGGTGAGCGCGTGTCCTGTGTGGTGTTTTTGTCATGCTGTTGTGTGTTGTTTGTTGTTTTTGCATGTTGCTTGTGTTGTTTTTTGTCATGTTGTTGTGTTTTGTATTGTGTGTTGTTTGTCTTGTGTGTTGTTGTTTGTCGTGTTTTTGTGTGTTGTCTATGTTGTTTGTTGTGTGTTGAGGCCAGGGGTCTGTATCCGTGTTTGGTTTTGTGTGTCTGTGCGTCAGTCATTAAGTCCACATTAGGTCTGTTCCTGTGTGTGATCTGTGTGTTCATGTGTCCAGATCTGTATCCATGTGTGTTGTGTGTCTGTGTGCGTGTCTGTGTGTTGTGTGTCTGTGTGCGTGTCTGTGTGTTGTGTCTGTGTGTTGTGTGTCTGTGTGCGTGGTTGTGTGTCTGTGTGCGTGTCTGTGTGTTGTGTGTCTGTGTGCGTGTCTGTGTGTTGTGTGTCTGTGTGTTGTGTGTCTGTGTGCGTGTCTGTGTGTTGTGTGTCTGTGTGTTGTGTGTCTGTGTGCGTGTCTGTGTGTTGTGTGTCTGTGTGTTGTGTGTCTGTGTGTTGTGTGTCTGTGTGTTGCGTGTCTGTGTGTTGCGTGTCTGTGTGTTGTGTGTCTGTGTGTTGTGTGTCTGTGTGCGTGGTTGTGTGTCTGTGTGCGTGTCTGTGTGTTGTGTGTCTGTGTGCGTGTCTGTGTGTTGTGTGTCTGTGTGTTGTGTGTCTGTGTGCGTGTCTGTGTGTTGTGTGTCTGTGTGTTGTGTGTCTGTGTGCGTGTCTGTGTGTTGTGTGTCTGTGTGCGTGTCTGTGTGTTGTGTGTCTGTGTGTTGTGTGTCTGTGTGTTGTGTGTCTGTGTGCGTGTCTGTGTGTTGTGTGTCTGTGTGTTGCGTGTCTGTGTGTTGTGTGTCTGTGTGTTGTGTGTCTGTGTGTTGTGTGTCTGTGTGTTGTGTGTCTGTGTGCGTGGTTGTGTGTCTGTGTGCGTGTCTGTGTGTTGTGTGTCTGTGTGCGTGTCTGTGTGTTGTGTGTCTGTGTGTTGTGTGTCTGTGTGCGTGTCTGTGTGTTGTGTGTCTGTGTGTTGTGTGTCTGTGTGCGTGTCTGTGTGTTGTGTGTCTGTGTGCGTGTCTGTGTGTTGTGCTGAGTCACGGTGTCTCCCCTCGGCAGCAGCTGCTCTTACACAACAGATCATTAGACAGGAAACTCAAAAACCACCCAGTCCCCCTCCCACTGGACTAACGTGGTCCTCTGGGCCTGGGACTAAGTGTGGGTCTAAATCTAGTTGTGGTTCCTTCCTTCCTGCCTTCCTTCCTTCCTTCCTCCCTTCCTTCTGTCCTTCCCGCCTTTCCTTTCCTTTCCTTTCCTTTCCTCCTTCATCTCTTTATTCCTCCTCCTCCTTCCTTCTTCTTCCTCCCCTCCCTCCCTTCCTTCCTTCTTTCCTTCCCATCTTTCCTTTCCTTACTCCCTCATCTCTTTATTTCCTCCTCCTCTTCCTCTTTTCATTCTTTTTCCTCACCATTATTCCTGTTTATTTAATTTTTCCAACATTTTTCTGTCATTTTTCTCTTCATTTTCACTGATGTGAAAGGCAGATTGACCTCATGAACAGAAACACAAAAAACCCAGAAAATAATCAAAATGTTAAACAAGAAGAAAATAAAACAGGAGCCAGAAATTCAATTCCCACAGACGCGTCATTCAGTCTGTTTTTGTTTTTTTTTCTTTTTTTTTTCTGGCTCTTTCAGTCCATTTCACAGGCTTGAACACGGTCTGCTCCTCCACAGATTCCATGAAGGGTTGAGTTGTCCGTTATCTCCAGTCTGCTGCAGTTTTTACCAAACTCTGCCCACGTCACATATGTTCTGAATTTGGAGGAAGTTCTGGACTTGAGCTGAAATCTCACAGTGGATTTATGAATGGAAAACCCTTCATTCTGTGTGTTTTGTCGGTGGTTGAACCCTTCGGTGTCCCGCCCAGAGGTCCTTCCACCACCACAGGGGGACACACTAAAACAGACTCAGGCTGTTTTTGTCCACATTATCCCTTTTCCAGACCAAGGACACCAAGCACCAGATTATTTTATGTTTTACCAGATTAGCCTGTGGTCTGAGGTGTGTTCAGACTGAATTTGTTCTGATAATCGGCGCCGAAACGTGGAGTTTTGTGTGAAAATCTGGTTTCTGCATCTGC
>NW_021941502.1:0-36122 GCF_902148855.1 Sphaeramia orbicularis | reverse complement strand
GTGTGGTCTGTATGTGTGTGTGTCTGTGTGTCTGTGTGTGTGTGTGTGTGTGTGTGTCTGTATGTGTGTGTGTCTGTGTGTCTGTGTGTGTGTGTGTGTCTGTATGTGTATGTGTGTGTGTATATTTGTACCTGTTTATTTTAGCTGATTTTATTTGTATGTTTACAGAGGGTTTTCTATATGATACAGATTAAATGGAACTGATATTTAATTACAGTCATTGCACTGATTCTATTCTATTCTATTCTATTCTATGTTCTCCAGGTTCTTCATGTTGTTTTTCTTTCTCTCTCGTTCCAGAACAGTTTAATTAAGGGCGTGTTTCCTGCTAGCCCCTCCTCCTGGCTGTTTGTTGCCATAGCGATCTTGGCCACCATGTACATGCGCTCAGATCCAAGCATGGGTCTGATCAGCAAAATACAGCAGCACCTGCCGCTCAGGTACATGCACATGCACACGCACACGCACATGCACCTGCCGCTCAGGTACATGCACATGCACACGCACACGCACATGCACCTGCCGCTCAGGTACATGCACATGCACACGCACACGCACATGCACCTGCCGCTCAGGTACATGCACATGCACACGCACATGCACCTGCCGCTCAGGTACATGCACACGCACCTGCCGCTCAGGTACATGCACATGCACCTGCACCTGCTGCTCAGGTACATGCACATGCACCTGCCGCTCAGGTACATGCACATGCACACGCACATGGACCTGCCGCTCAGGTACATGCACATGCACATGCACCTGCACCTGCCACTCAGGTACATGCACATGCACCTGCCGCTCAGGTACATGCACATGCACATGCACACGCACCTGCACCTGCCGCTCAGGTACATGCACATGCACACGCACACGCACATGCACCTGCCGCTCAGGTACATGCACATGCACACACACGCACGCACCTGCCGCTCAGGTACATGCACATGCACATGCACACGCACATGCACCTGCCGCTCAGGTACATGCACATGCACACGCACACGCACATGCACCTGCCGCTCAGGTACATGCACATGCACACACACGCACGCACCTGCCGCTCAGGTACATGCACATGCACACGCACACGCACATGCACCTGCCGCTCAGGTACATGCACATGCACACGCACATGCCACTCAGGTACATGCACACGCACATGCACATGCACGTGCCGCTCAGGTACATGCACACGCACATGCACATGCCGCTCAGGTACATGCACACGCACACGCACATGCCGCTCAGGTACATGCACATGCACCTGCCGCTCAGGTACATGCACATGCACCTGTCGCTCAGGTACATGCACACGCACATGCACATGCCGCTCAGGTACATGCACACGCACACGCGCATGCCGCTCAGGTACATGCACATGCACCTGCTGCTCAGGTACATGCACATGCACCTGCCGCTCAGGTACATGCACATGCACACGCACATGCACCTGCACCTGCCGCTCAGGTACATGCACATGCACACACACGCACGCACCTGCCGCTCAGGTACATGCACATGCACACACACGCACGCACCTGCCGCTCAGGTACATGCACATGCACACGCACACGCACATGCACCTGCCGCTCAGGTACATGCACATGCACACGCACATGCACATGCCACTCAGGTACATGCACACGCACATGCACATGCACGTGCTGCTCAGGTACATGCACACGCACATGCACATGCCGCTCAGGTACATGCACACGCACACGCACATGCCGCTCAGGTACATGCACATGCACCTGCCGCTCAGGTACATGCACACGCACGTGCACATGCACACGCACGTGCACATGCACCTGCCGCTCAGGTACACACAGGTGGTGTCAGATGAGCAGTTTAACAGAGGAATAGAAGCAGGAGTTCTGTCAGTTATGGACCGCACCCACACATATGAAACTACTGCCCACACTAAGGTTAGTATTGTTGACCAAAACTAACCAAATGACCAAAACTAGAATTGAAAAAACATTTTTGTTAACTGAAATAAATAAAAACTATAATTAAAAGAAAAAAACATAACTAACTGAAACTATATTGTGTGTTTACAAAATTAACTAAAACGGATAAAAATTATGAATCAAATTCCCTTCATTTTCGTCTTTGTCAATGCTGGATTGATATAGAATTGATTTATTTCACTCAAGCAATTGTAGCTAGCAGCACCATATGATATTTAAGGGTCTGTCACTTGTGCTTTAGCGTTGTCTTCTGGTCTCCACTCTTTTTAAAAAAAATGTATTTATTTATTTGTTTGTTTAATTTAATTTTTCTTTTTTTTTTCTTTTTTTAATTTTAATCTAATTTTATTTTGTTTAATTTAATTTTATTTTACTTTTATTTATTTATTTATTCATTCATTCATTTATTTATTTATTTATTTATTTACAGTACAGGCCGAAAGTTTGGAGACACCTTCTCATTCTTCACATTTTCTTTATTTTCATGACTATTTTCATTGTAGATTCTCACTGAAGGCATCAAAACTATGAATGAACACATGTGGAATTATGTACTTAACAAAAAAGTGTGAAATAACTGAAAACATCTCTTATATTCTAGTTTCTTCAAAGTAGCCACCCTTAGCTCTGATGACTGCCTTGCACACCCTTGGCATTCTCTTGATGAGCTTCCAGAGGTAGTCACCTGAAATGGTTTCCACTTCATAGCTGTGCCTTGTCAGGGTTACTTAGTGGAATTTCTTGCCTTATTGATGGGGTTGGGACCATCAGTTGTGTTGTGCAGAAGTCAGGTTGATGCACAGCTGACAGCCCTATTGGACAACTGTTAGAATGCATATTATGGTGAGAACCAATCAGCTAAGTAAAGACAAACAAGTGGCCATCATTACTTTAAGAAATGAAGGTCAGTCAGTCTAGAACATTTCAAAAACTTTGAATGTGTCCCCAAGTGCAGTCGCAAAAACCATCAAGCGCTCCAACGAAACTGGCTCACATGAGGACCGCCCCAGGAAAGGAAGACCAAGAGTCACCTCTGATGCTGAAGATAAGTTCATCTGAGTCACCGGCCTCAGAAATCGCAAATTAACAGCAGCTCAGATTAGAGACCAGATGAATACCACACAGAGCTCTAGCAGCAGACACATCTCTACAACAACTGTTAAGAGGAGACTGCGTGAATCAGGCCTTCATGGTCAAACAGCTGCTAGGAAACCACTGCTCAGGAGAGGCAACAAACACAAGAGATTTATTTGGGCCAAGAAACCCAAGGAATGGACATTAGACCAGTGGAAATCTGTGCTTTGGTCTGATGAGTCCAAATTTCAGATCTTTGGATCCAACCGCCGTGTCTTTGTGCGACGCAGAAAAGGTGAACGGATGGATGCTACATGCCTGGTTCCCACCGTGAAGCATGGAGGGGGAGGTGTGATGGTGTGGGGGTGCTTTGCTGGTGACGCTGTTGGGGATTTATTCAAGATTGAAGGCAACCTGAATCAGCATGGCTACCACAGCATCCTGAAGTGACATGCCATTCCATCCGGTCTGCGTTTAGTTGGACCATCATTTATGTTTCAACAGGACAATGACCCCAAACACACCTCCAGGCTGTGTGAGGGATATCTGACCAAGAAGGAGAGTGATGGAGTGCTGCGCCAGATGACCTGGCCTCCACAGTCACCGGACCTGAACCGATGATCGAGATGGTTTGGGGTGAGCTGGACCGCAGAGTGAAGGCAAAAGGACCAACAAGTGCTAAGCATCTGTGGGAACTTCTTCAAGACTGTTAGGAAACCATTTCAGGTGACTACCTCTGGAAGCTCATCAAGAGAATGGCAAGAGTGTGCAAAACAGTCATCAGAGCTAAGGGTGGATACTTTGAAGAAACTAGAATATAAGAGATGTTTTCAGTTATTTCACACTTTTTTGGTAAGTACATAATTCCACATGTGTTCATTCATAGTTTTGATGCCTTCAGTGAGAATCTACAATGAAAATAGTCATGAAAATAAAGAAAATGCAAAGAATGAGAAGGTGTGTCCAAACTTTTGGCCTGTACTGTATGTATTTATTTTTCTGGTCCCCACTCTACCTGGAAACATGGAGACTAAAGTTGGGAGAAAGCAGCAGAGTCCTGTCTGGGATTTATGTGAATATGACAACAGAGAAGAAGAGAAAAGAGACCACTGAACTACAACTGAACTACAACTGAACTACAACTAAACTAAAACTAAACTAAAACTAAGCATTTAGAAAATAATGAAAACTAATTAAAACTATCAAACCTGCTCTTAAAACGAATTACAACAAACTGAATTAGAGGGAAAAAAAAAGTCCAAACTAAATAAAACTGAACTAGAATGAAAAATCCAAAACTATTAGAACCTTGGCCCCTACCCCATGTACTACCCCCCCCCCCCCCCCCCCCGGCGCCTGTTTTGCAGAAGACATATGAAACACTTCAGGAACAAACTACAGCTGTTGTTCTAAAATGTTGTTTCCATCCATAGAGGTTCTGGGAAGAAAGTAGAGTTTGACAGCATTTTTGGTTAAAAAAAAAAGAAAAAACAGGTTTTAAAGGATATTGTCAGATTATTGATTATCGGAAATTTTTAAAAAATAATCGTAATTATGTTTACTTTTTAATTTTTTTGCCTACATGGCCCAGCCCTATTATGGGCTGTATTTATCGGTGTAAACTTTAATTATTGGAATGATATGAATGACTTCATTCAGTTCAGTATCAGACCCATCCTCCCCCAGAGTTACTGTGCATCTGGAATGTTGTGTTTTGACTTCCTGTTGGTCCGAAGGCTGAACCTGAGTCTGTAAAGGTCGGACCAGTGAACTTCCACCTACTGTCACACCTGTTCTACGGTACGGCTGTGAATAGAACAGGTGCATTATGGGAGGTTCCACTGGTTCTACTGGTTCTACTGGTATGAGGAGGAGCAGGAGGTGGACTTGATCCACGACACTGATTATTTTGGCGTCTGTGAAAGGCTGCCTGGCCTTTGTGTCCATACCTGTCTAGAATGAAGCATAAAAAACATCTACAATCAAGCAAAAAAAACAAACAAACTTAAATTTAGCAAAAAAAAAAACTTAAATTTAACAAAACATCTTGAATTAAGCCAAAAAATCTTAACTTTAGCAAAAAATCTTGAATTAAGCAAAAAATCTTGAATTAAGCAAAACAAATCTTGAATTAAGAAAAAAACGTGCATTTAGCAAAAAAAAAAACAAAAAACTTAAATTTAGCAAAAAAAAATCTTGAATTAAGCCAAAAAAAAAAATCTTAAATTTAGAAAACGAATCTTGAATTAAGCAAAAAATAAAAAATAAAAAAATCCTACATTTAGCAAAAAAAAATCTTGAATTAAGCAAAACAAATCTTGAATTAAGCAAAAAAAAAAAAAAAAAATCTTAAATTTGGCAAAAAAAAAAAAAATCTGGAATTAAGCACAAAATCTTGAATTAACAACTTCAGATGTTTGTCTGTGTTTTAGTACAAAAATCACATTAGGTGATGAAACTCTTTCCATTTCCAAACTCTCCTGTACCAATAAAATGTGACTAACCTGAACAAATGTGTCCAACCTGAAATGTCTGTATTAAATTCAGTCCAGTTTGAACTCTTTTCTTCCTGTTCCTCAGTGTTTAGTGTCTTTGGAGATCTGATCTGAGAAAATTACACCGATTTATCTGAAGAAATGTCCTTTTTTTCAGGTTCTTCACGTTTTTTGTTTGGATAGTTTATAAAAGTCAGTATTTTCATCATTTAATTTTTGTTTTTTTTTTTTTACTCAAACACAGACTTAAATGTGCAGTTGTCATTCTTTCTGGGTTCTTGTGTTCTTCTTTTCCTGGTTGGGTCCACTGCAGATCAGATCAGACTGAATGTGGAACCTGACAGAACAGCAGTTTAGAACCCTGGGTGACAGGATGCATTTCCAGATGGTGGATGTGAGTGTTTTACTGCAGGAACTGAGTCCTGCATCAGTGAACATGAACCAACAGGAGTTTACACACACAAGGAGGTCCGCCCACTGAGTCAGTGTGGGCGTGGCAGTGGGCGTGGCACCCACTCATGACCTGTCACCTACTTCCTCTTGGTTCATTCACTGACTGTTGTTCCACCTGTTCCACCTGTTTATCATCCACACCTGTATGGAAGTAAATCTGTGTCATCAGGTTTTGAATTATAAAAGACACTGAATTTTTTTTTTTTTTTTTTTTTCACTAAAATTAAGTATCTGATTTTTTTTTTTTTGTCTCTGAATTCAACAATGTTCATGAATTTAGAATTTTAAAAAAAATCAGATACAAAAAATTCAGATACTTAATTTCAGGGCAAAAAAAATCATTGCTAGAAATTCAATGGCTTTTATAATTCAAAATCTGGTGACACAGATTTACTTCCACATACACCTGTTTCTTAATTCAAGCAATAAATAAATAAATATTGAATTAGGCAAAAAAAACAAAACAAAACATTGAAATAACCAAAAAAAAGCAAAAAAATAAAGTCTTGAATTAAGTAAAAAAATTAAGAAAAAAATTCACAAATAAATATAAATATACTATTTTCTTTTGTTCAGACAAGGAATAGTTTTTAGATGTTTCCTGCTTGACAGTTTCCACTGTGATTCCAGTCTTCCTCAGAAGCGTCATCCGACGTGTTGCTGACGTGTCATTTATCAGCTGGTCGGCTCGACGGACCAATCAGAGCCCGTCGAGCCGACCGTGCCTCCTCCGCCTTGGGTGGTCTCTGGAGGAGGGAATCCCATCATATCATGGCCTGGGATAAGGGCACAGTCATAACATCGGAAACAAACAAATTCAAACGTTGGATCAAGGAGGCAATAGAGATCAGGAAGCCGGCGAGCGGCACCATCAACCGGGACGAGGGGGCGTACACCCTCCGTCACACCTGGGATTCCCTCCTCCAGAGACCACCCAAGGCGGAGGAGGCACGGTCGGCTCGACGGGCTCTGATTGGTCCGTCGAGCCGACCAGCTGATAAATGACACGTCAGCAACACGTCGGATGACGCTTCTGAGGAAGACTGGAATCACAGTGGAAACTGTCAAGCAGGAAACATCTAAAAACTATTCCTTGTCTGAACAAAAGAAAATACTATATTTACTTAAACAGAAGACAAAATGAACGTCTTTAGCCTTAAAAAATTCACGAATTAAGCAAAAAAAAAATCTTGAATTGAGCAAAAAAAATTGAATTAAGACCAAAAAGTCTTGAATTAAGCAAAAAAAATCTTTAATTGAGCAAAAAAATCTTGAACTAAGTAAACAATCTTGAATTAAGACAAAAAAATTGATTAAGCAAAAAAAGTCTTGAATTAAGCAAAAAAAAAAAAAAAATTCTTGAATTAAGCAAAGAATTGAATTAAGCAAAAACAAAAACAAAAAATCTTGAACTGAGCAAAAAAATCTTGAACTAAGCAACCAATCTTGAATTACGTAAAAAAAAAAAAAAAAAAAAAAAAATATATATATATATATATATATATATATATATGTGTGTATATATATATATATATATATATATATATATATATATATATATATATATATATATATATATATTAAGCAAAAAAAAATCTTGAAGTGAGCAAAAAAATCTTGAATTAAGCAAAAAATTGAATTAAGCAAAAAAAAAAAAACCTCTTGAATTAACCAAAAAAAATTGAATTGAGCAAAATAATCTTGAACTAAGCAAAAAAATTTAATGAAGTAAAAAAGTTTTGTCAAGTTAGGCTGTCAAGTTATGTCAGCCCTGCGATGAACTGGTCACATGTCCAGAGTGAACCCCGCCTTCGCCCCTATGTAGCTGGGATAGGCTCCAAGAGACCCCAGTGACCCTAGTGAGGATAAAGCGGGTTCAGAAAAGGAATGAATGAATGAATGAATGAAAAAGTTTGAATTAAGCAAAAAAATTGAATTAAGTAAAAAAGAAGTCTTGAATCAAGCAAAAACAATACACTGAGACAGATTTATATTTTTTACAGTGTGTTCATCACATGAGCTGTGATCTCACACACACAGACACACAAACACACAGACACACACACACAGACACACACACACAGACACACACACACACAGACACACACACACATAAACTGTGCTTTCATTTCCACTCTGGTCTCAAACACATTTACCTTCATTTGCAGCAGATTGAATGATTTCAAACCTGTGTGTGAAAAAAACGCAGGACGGACTGAGACAGAAGAAGAGCAGACGGACAGAGCAGGTGGACAGAGCAGGTGGACAGAGCAGACGGACAGAGCAGACGGACAGAGCAGACGGACTGAGACAGAAGAAGAGCAGACGGACAGAGCAGACGGACTGAGACAGAAGAAGAGCAGACGGACTGAGCAGACGGACAGAGCAGGTGGACAGAGCAGGTGGACAGAGCAGACGGACAGAGCAGACGGACAGAGCAGACGGACTGAGACAGAAGAAGAGCAGACGGACAGAGCAGACGGACTGAGACAGAAGAAGAGCAGACGGACTGAGCAGACGGACAGAGCAGGTGGACAGAGCAGGTGGACAGAGCAGACGGACAGAGCAGACGGACAGAGCAGACGGACTGAGACAGAAGAAGAGCAGACGGACAGAGCAGACGGACTGAGACAGAAGAAGAGCAGACGGACTGAGCAGACGGACAGAGCAGGTGGACAGAGCAGGTGGACAGAGCAGACGGACAGAGCAGACGGACAGAGCAGACGGACTGAGACAGAAGAAGAGCAGACGGACAGAGCAGACGGACTGAGACAGAAGAAGAGCAGACGGACTGAGCAGACAGACAGAGCAGGTGGACAGAGCAGGTGGACAGAGCAGGTGGACAGAGCAGACGGACAGAGCAGACGGACTGAGACAGAAGAAGAGCAGACGGACAGAGCAGACGGACAGAGCAGGTGGACAGAGCAGACGGACTGAGACAGAAGAAGAGCAGACGGACAGAGCAGACGGACAGAGCAGGTGGACAGAGCAGGTGGACAGAGCAGACGGACAGAGCAGACGGACTGAGACAGAAGAAGAGCAGACGGACAGAGCAGACGGACAGAGCAGGTGGACAGAGCAGGTGGACAGAGCAGACGGACAGAGCAGACGGACTGAGACAGAAGAAGAGCAGACGGACAGAGCAGACGGACAGAGCAGGTGGACAGAGCAGGTGGACAGAGCAGACGGACAGAGCAGACGGACAGAGCAGACGGACTGAGACAGAAGAAGAGCAGACGGACTGAGCAGACAGACAGAGCAGGTGGACAGAGCAGGTGGACAGAGCAGGTGGACAGAGCAGACGGACAGAGCAGACGGACTGAGACAGAAGAAGAGCAGACGGACAGAGCAGACGGACAGAGCAGGTGGACAGAGCAGACGGACTGAGACAGAAGAAGAGCAGACGGACAGAGCAGACGGACAGAGCAGGTGGACAGAGCAGGTGGACAGAGCAGACGGACAGAGCAGACGGACTGAGACAGAAGAAGAGCAGACGGACAGAGCAGACGGACAGAGCAGGTGGACAGAGCAGGTGGACAGAGCAGACGGACAGAGCAGACGGACAGAGCAGACGGACTGAGACAGAAGAAGAGCAGACGGACTGAGCAGACGGACAGAGCAGGTGGACAGAGCAGACGGACTGAGACAGAAGAAGAGCAGACGGACAGAGCAGACGGACAGAGCAGACCTTTAATATGAGAGGACAGAAGACACACTGCAGTTCTATTACACACCTGAATGATTATGTCTGTGTGTGTGTCTGTCCCCCTGTCCCCCTGTCCCCCCGTCCCCCTGTCCCCCCTCAGTGTGCATGTGTCCCTCAGTCCTCAGGGTCAGTCTCTGCTGTGTGCTCTCCTCTTCAGTACTCTGCTCTGGCTCTCACTCATTCTCACCCTGAGGTTCAGTCTGAAGCTGCTGCTGTCCTACCACCGCTGGATGTTCGAGACGCACACACACATGTCACACACCACCAGGGTCTGGGGGGTAAGAGCTACACCACCAGGGTCTGGGGGGTAAGACCTAGACCACCTGGGTCTGGGGGGTAAGAGCTACACCACCAGGGTCTGGGGGGTAAGACCTAGACCACCTGGGTCTGGGGGGTAAGAGCTACACCACCAGGGTCTGGGGGGTAAGAGCTAGATCACCAGGGTATTGGGGGTAAGAGCTAGACTTTTTACAGTGGACTTTACAGTGTAATTATTTCCCACATTCCTCCCAGGGGTCTGACTGGACCCTTTGGTGGGCCGGTTTGGGCCGGTTTGGGCCGGTTTTGACCTGTCTGTGTGACCTGTGTGTTGTCAGACGTTGGACGGTGGTTGAAGGCGTGTCCTGTGTGTGTTTGTTTCAGACTCTGCTCAGGCTGTTGTCCAGTGGGAAACCTCTGCTCTACAGTTACCAGACGTCACTGCCACACCTGCCTGTACCTGCAATTAAAGACACACTGAGCAGGGTGAGGACCGACACACAACTACACACAAACACACAACTGCACACATATGCACAACTACACACAAACACACAACTGCACACAAACACACAACTGCACACAAACACACAACTGCACACATATGCACAACTACACACAAACACACAACTGCACACATATGCACAACTACACACAAACACACAACTGCACACATATGCACAACTACACACAAACACACAACTGCACACATATGCACAACTGCACACAAACACACAACTGCACACATATGCACAACTACACACAAACACACAACTGCACACATATGCACAACTACACACAAACACACAACTGCACACATATGCACAACTACACACAAACACACAACTGCACACATATACACAACTACACACAAACACACAACTGCACACATATGCACAACTACACACAAACACACAACTGCACACAAACACACAACTGCACACAAACACACAACTGCACACATATGCACAACTACACACAAACACACAACTGCACACATATGCACAACTACACACAAACACACAACTGCACACATATGCACAACTACACACAAACACACAACTGCACACATATGCACAACTACACACAAACACACAACTGCACACATATGCACAACTGCACACAAACACACAACTGCACACAAACACACAACTGCACACAAACACACAACTGCACACATATGCACAACTACACACAAACACACAACTGCACACATATGCACAACTACACACAAACACACAACTGCACACATATGCACAACTACACACAAACACACAACTGCACACATATACACAACTACACACAAACACACAACTGCACACAAACACACAACTGCACACATATGCACAACTACACACAAACACACAACTGCACACAAACACACAACTGCACACAAACACACAACTGCACACATATGCACAACTACACACAAACACACAACTGCACACAAACACACAACTGCACACAAACACACAACTGCACACATATGCACAACTACACACAAACACACAACTGCACACATATACACAACTACACACAAACACACAACTGCACACATATGCACAACTACACACAAACACACAACTGCACACATATGCACAACTACACACAAACACACAACTGCACACATATGCACAACTACACACAAACACACAACTGCACACATATACACAACTACACACAAACACACAACTGCACACATATGCACAACTACACACAAACACACAACTGCACACATATACACAACTACACACAAACACACAACTGCACACATATGCACAACTACACACAAACACACAACTGCACACAAACACACAACTGCACACAAACACACAACTGCACACATATGCACAACTACACACAAACACACAACTGCACACATATGCACAACTACACACAAACACACAACTGCACACATATGCACAACTACACACAAACACACAACTGCACACATATGCACAACTACACACAAACACACAACTGCACACATATGCACAACTGCACACAAACACACAACTGCACACAAACACACAACTGCACACAAACACACAACTGCACACATATGCACAACTACACACAAACACACAACTGCACACATATGCACAACTACACACAAACACACAACTGCACACATATGCACAACTACACACAAACACACAACTGCACACATATACACAACTACACACAAACACACAACTGCACACAAACACACAACTGCACACATATGCACAACTACACACAAACACACAACTGCACACAAACACACAACTGCACACAAACACACAACTGCACACATATGCACAACTACACACAAACACACAACTGCACACAAACACACAACTGCACACAAACACACAACTGCACACATATGCACAACTACACACAAACACACAACTGCACACATATACACAACTACACACAAACACACAACTGCACACATATGCACAACTACACACAAACACACAACTGCACACATATGCACAACTACACACAAACACACAACTGCACACATATGCACAACTACACACAAACACACAACTGCACACATATACACAACTACACACAAACACACAACTGCACACATATGCACAACTACACACAAACACACAACTGCACACATATACACAACTACACACAAACACACAACTGCACACATATGCACAACTACACACAAACACACAACTGCACACATATACACAACTACACACAAACACACAACTGCACACATATGCACAACTACACACAAACACACAACTGCACACATATGCACAACTACACACAAACACACAACTGCACACATATGCACAACTGCACACAAACACACAACTGCACACATATGCACAACTACACACAAACACACAACTGCACACATATGCACAACTACACACAAACACACAACTGCACACATATACACAACTACACACAAACACACAACTGCACACATATGCACAACTACACACAAACACACAACTGCACACATATACACAACTACACACAAACACACAACTGCACACATATGCACAACTACACACAAACACACAACTGCACACATATACACAACTACACACAAACACACAACTGCACACATATACACAACTACACACAAACACACAACTGCACACATATGCACAACTGCACACAAACACACAACTGCACACATATGCACAACTACACACAAACACACAACTGCACACATATGCACAACTGCACACAAACACACAACTGCACACATATACACAACTACACACAAACACACAACTGCACACATATACACAACTACACACAAACACACAACTGCACACATATGCACAACTACACACATATGCACAACTACACACAAACACACAACTGCACACATATACACAACTACACACAAACACACAACTGCACACATATACACAACTACACACAAACACACAACTGCACACAAACACACAACTGCACACATATGCACAACTACACACAAACACACAACTGCACACATATGCACAACTACACGCAAACACACAACTGCACACATATACACAACTACACACAAACACACAACTGCACACAAACACACAACTGCACACATATGCACAACTACACACAAACACACAACTGCACACATATGCACAACTACACACAAACACACAACTGCACACATATGCACAACTACACACAAACACACAACTGCACACATATGCACAACTACACACAAACACACAACTGCACACATATGCACAACTACACACAAACACACAACTGCACACATATGCACAACTGCACACAAACACACAACTGCACACATATGCACAACTACACACAAACACACAACTGCACACATATGCACAACTACACACAAACACACAACTGCACACATATACACAACTACACACAAACACACAACTGCACACATATGCACAACTACACACAAACACACAACTGCACACATATACACAACTACACACAAACACACAACTGCACACATATGCACAACTACACACAAACACACAACTGCACACATATACACAACTACACACAAACACACAACTGCACACATATACACAACTACACACAAACACACAACTGCACACATATACACAACTACACACAAACACACAACTGCACACATATGCACAACTACACACAAACACACAACTGCACACATATGCACAACTACACACAAACACACAACTGCACACATATACACAACTACACACAAACACACAACTGCACACATATGCACAACTACACACAAACACACAACTGCACACATATGCACAACTACACACAAACACACAACTGCACACATATGCACAACTGCACACAAACACACAACTGCACACATATGCACAACTACACACAAACACACAACTGCACACATATGCACAACTACACACAAACACACAACTGCACACATATACACAACTACACACAAACACACAACTGCACACATATGCACAACTACACACAAACACACAACTGCACACATATACACAACTACACACAAACACACAACTGCACACATATGCACAACTACACACAAACACACAACTGCACACATATACACAACTACACACAAACACACAACTGCACACATATACACAACTACACACAAACACACAACTGCACACATATGCACAACTGCACACAAACACACAACTGCACACATATGCACAACTACACACAAACACACAACTGCACACATATGCACAACTACACACAAACACACAACTGCACACATATGCACAACTGCACACAAACACACAACTGCACACATATACACAACTACACACAAACACACAACTGCACACATATACACAACTACACACAAACACACAACTGCACACATATGCACAACTACACACATATGCACAACTACACACAAACACACAACTGCACACATATACACAACTACACACAAACACACAACTGCACACATATACACAACTACACACAAACACACAACTGCACACAAACACACAACTGCACACATATGCACAACTACACACAAACACACAACTGCACACATATGCACAACTACACACAAACACACAACTGCACACATATACACAACTACACACAAACACACAACTGCACACAAACACACAACTGCACACATATGCACAACTACACACAAACACACAACTGCACACATATGCACAACTACACACAAACACACAACTGCACACATATGCACAACTACACACAAACACACAACTGCACACATATGCACAACTACACACAAACACACAACTGCACACATATGCACAACTACACACAAACACACAACTGCACACATATGCACAACTACACACAAACACACAACTGCACACATATGCACAACTGCACACAAACACACAACTGCACACATATGCACAACTACACACAAACACACAACTGCACACATATGCACAACTACACACAAACACACAACTGCACACATATACACAACTACACACAAACACACAACTGCACACATATGCACAACTACACACAAACACACAACTGCACACATATACACAACTACACACAAACACACAACTGCACACATATGCACAACTACACACAAACACACAACTGCACACATATACACAACTACACACAAACACACAACTGCACACATATACACAACTACACACAAACACACAACTGCACACATATGCACAACTGCACACAAACACACAACTGCACACATATGCACAACTACACACAAACACACAACTGCACACATATGCACAACTACACACAAACACACAACTGCACACATATGCACAACTGCACACAAACACACAACTGCACACATATACACAACTACACACAAACACACAACTGCACACATATACACAACTACACACAAACACACAACTGCACACATATGCACAACTACACACATATGCACAACTACACACAAACACACAACTGCACACATATACACAACTACACACAAACACACAACTGCACACATATACACAACTACACACAAACACACAACTGCACACAAACACACAACTGCACACATATGCACAACTACACACAAACACACAACTGCACACATATGCACAACTACACACAAACACACAACTGCACACATATACACAACTACACACAAACACACAACTGCACACAAACACACAACTGCACACATATGCACAACTACACACAAACACACAACTGCACACATATACACAACTACACACATATGCACAACTACACACAAACACACAACTGCACACATATGCACAACTACACACAAACACACAACTGCACACATATGCACAACTACACACAAACACACAACTGCACACATATGCACAACTACACACATATGCACAACTACACACAAACACACAACTGCACACATATGCACAACTACACACAAACACACAACTGCACACATATGCACAACTACACACAAACACACAACTGCACACATATGCACAACTACACACAAACACACAACTGCACACAAACACACAACTGCACACATATACACAACTACACACAAACACACAACTGCACACAAACACACAACTGCACACATATACACAACTACACACATATACACAACTACACACATATGCACAACTACACACAAACACACAACTGCACACATATACACAACTACACACATATGCACAACTACACACAAACACACAACTGCACATATATACACAACTGCACACATATACACAACTACACACAAACACACAACTACACACATATACACAACTACACACATATGCACAACTACACACAAACACACAACTGCACATATATACACAACTGCACACATATACACAACTACACACATATGCACAACTACACACATATACACAACTACACACATATGCACAACTACACACAAACACACAACTACACACAAACACACAACTGCACACATATACACAACTGCACACATATACACAACTACACACATATGCACAACTACACACACACTTTAAGGGTTAAAGGTGGACATTTGGGTGTGTAAGGGTTAAAGGTGGACATTTGGGTGTGTAAGGGTTAAAGGTGGACATTTGGGTGTGTAAGGGTTAAAGGTGGACATTTGGGTGTGTAAGGGTTAAAGGTGGACATTTGGGTGTGTAAGGGTTAAAGGTGGACATTTGGGTCTGTAAGGGTTAAAGGTGGACATTTGGGTGTGTAAGGGTTAAAGGTGGACATTTGGGTGTGTAAGGGTTAAAGGTGGACATTTGGGTGTGTAAGGGTTAAAGGTGGACATTTGGGTGTGTAAGGGTTAAAGGTGGACATTTGGGTGTGTAAGGGTTAAAGGTGGACATTTGGGTCTGTAAGGGTTAAAGGTGGACATTTGGGTGTGTAAGGGTTAAAGGTGGACATTTGGGTGTGTAAGGGTTAAAGGTGGACGTTTGGTTCTTTAAAGGTGCTGCAGACTTTCATGTCCAGTTTGTCCTCAGTTCTGTCCATCCTCAGTTTCATTCGTCTGTTGGTCTGTCTGTCGTTCCTCAGCTGAATCTCTTTCATTACAGTGAACTAGAGATCAACTGATATGGGTTTTTCAGGGCCGATACTGATACTGATTATTAGTAGTTAGAGGAGGCCGATAACCGATATCTGGAGCTGATATTCATTTGCAGTAAAAGTGTAAAAATTGGTGTGAAAAATTTGGAATAATGCAAACACTGAACTTTGTTTAAATGCCTAAAACATGTTTATTTAATCAAACAAATAGAAAATAATAGCTCCAGAAGTGCATGGATTTCCTAGACTCAGAAGCATCTCTTATAAAGTTGAATAAAAGCTTAAATAAATAGCTCCCTGAAATTTTTCCACAGTAAATAAAGTAACATTTAAATAGAACTATAATGACTTCTCTTTGTTTGAAGTTCAAACACAACACAAATACAGGAGACTCTGGTAAACTCTGGGGCCACATGCTGACATCTGCTCAACTCATCATGCTTCATTTATGACAGCATTTGGGAAGTCTTAAGTTGATTTCATTATTAAATTTTATATTTTACCGTGCGATAGCAGGGACCCTGTCATTCAAAACTATGTTGCTACATTATTAATGATTAATGTGACAAAAGCTCCATAAAAAGTCTAATAGTGTCTATGAGTGCAGGTAAACTCCTGACAGAACACAAACAGCCTTTAGGGCTTTAATGAGCACACACAGGATTTAAAATGTTCCACCATGTTCAGATCAGTCACTTCTGAATTTGACTCTGTCATCTTCACTTTAATTTTCAGATCATAGGACTAGAAAGCTCACAGTGACATTAGGAGTTGTGAGTTGTAGAGTTCTTCATGTGACTTTAACACAAACACACACTATTACATTACACACCAACACAGTCTCATCCCAAACAGTCAGAAACCGACGCATGCGGTCAGAGCCCCACAGCGGCACTATTTGACGTGTGTGTGTGTGTGTGGGGGGGGGGGGGGGGGGGGGGTTTACTACAGATGACCTCCTGACATGTGTGTGAATTAGACTGCAGAGAATATGGAGATAGAAACAGTCTGTGAGAGAAAAGCATGTGTGTGGGATTAAGAGAGAGAGCGTAAAAAACTCACTTCACTTGTTTTATGGAAGCACGCTGAGGTGGAGTCTGATGAGCTTTTACCAGAACATGAGTTCAGTCTGGATCTAAACGCTCTGCACACTATGGGTTAGTAATGGAGTAAATGTATAGAACAGGACAGCTTGTGTGAGGACAGCTTCAGCCTCAACCAATCAGAGAGAGAGAGAGAGAGAGAGAGAGAGAGAGAGAGAGAGAGAGAGAGAGAGAGAGAGGGTTGTGGCTGCATCTGAGCTGAAATAACTCCGTTTTAAATTGATTTCTTAATATCGGCCCGTCGGATTAAAAAAAGGCCGATACCGATATATGTCAAATTTCCAAATATCGGCGCCGATAATGGGTGGAGCTCTACAGTGAACAGGTTCTTAGTTCCATCCACCACAAACAAACATTCAGACCTGGGGTGGGAACTCAGGCATCTTCAGAATTTGTTGTTGCGACGTGCACTGTGGGAAACGGAGGTTCGCACGTCACGAAAAAAAAAATTCCTCAGATGCCCGAGTTCCCTGAGGCTGGACAGATCTGAAGAAAAACTGGTACGAAAGTCTGCAGCACCTTTAAGGGTTAAACTTCCTGTATTTTCTATCCAGACTCCATACTAATGTGTGTTGTTGTTGTTGTTGTTGTCGTCGTTGTGTGTGGTCCTGTCAGTACTTACAGTCAGTGCGCCCCCTTCTGTCTGATCTGGAGTACCACAGGATGACTGAACTGGCCTCTGAGTTTGAGTCCAGTCTGGGAAACCGACTCCAGCGGTACCTCAAACTGAAGGCACTGTGGGCCACCAACTATGTGAGTGTGGACATGTGACACACACTGACACACACTGACACACACTGACACACTGACACACACTGACACACACTGACACACACTGACACACACTGACACACTGACACACACTGATACACACTGACACACACTGACACACTGACACACACTGACACACACTGACACACACTAACACACTGACACACACTGACACACACTGACACACACTAACACACTGACACACACTGACACACACTGACACACACTAACACACTGACACACACTGACACACACTGACACACACTAACACACTGACACACACTGACACACACTGACACACACTAACACACTGACACACACTGACACACACTGACACACACTAACACACTGACACACACTGACACACACTGACACACACTAACACACACTGACACACACTAACACACTGACACACACTAACACACTGACACACACTGACACACACTAACACACACTGACACACACTAACACACTGACACACACTAACACACTGACACACACTGACACACACTGACACACACTGACACACACTAACACACTGACACACACTGACACACACTGACACACACTAACACACTGACACACACTGACACACACTGACACACACTAACACACTGACACACACTGACACACACTGACACACACTGACACACACTAACACACTGACACACACTGACACACACTGACACACACTAACACACTGACACACACTAACACACTGACACACACTGACACACACTGACACACACTTAAATTAAAGTCAAAACCCTCACTAACTGAAACTGTCGTGTGTTTCTAAAACAAACTAAAACAGATAAAAACTCTGGATCACATTCTCTTTGTTTTGTTTTTTTTCAGTTTGATGTTAAATGGATTTCTTTCTTTCTCACTTTTCTGTGCTGTCTCCATATGACACTTGTCGGTCCATCACTTGTGGTTTCTTCTGGTCCACTCTACTTGGAAACATGGAGACTAGGACGATAAAAGATATGAAAAAACTAAACTAAACTAAAACGAAGCATTTAGAAAAAATGAAAACTCATAAAAGTATCAAACCTGCTGTGAAAACCAATGAAAACAAACTGAATTAGAGAAAAAAAGTCCAAACTGAATCAAACTAAACTAGAATGAAAACTCCAGAACTATTGGAACCTCGGTCCAGACCAGTGTTTAATGGAAAACAGTTTTAAATGGAGACTTCCTGGGTCTCGTGGGTCTAAGGAGGACACAGGCTTTCATTTGGTGCCGTGACCTTTGACCTTCAGTGACCCTGAAAGGTCAAACCCAGACTAAAAACATGTACAAGAGGAAAAGAAACAGGACAACAGTCAGATGGACAGAGTGTTTCTAAATTCAACAGAACAGAATGATGACATATACAGGTGTCATGACCCCACTGACCACATGACCTTTGACCTCCAAAGGTCAAATGGAGGTCAGATCTGTAAATGTGCAGATGGAATACAGGAGCCTGGGGCCCATTCTGGGTTCAGTTTTTACTGTGGCAGTCTGCTGATGGACTACCATCTGTCCATCTGTCTGTCCATCCTTCTGTCCATCTGTCTGTCCATCCTTCTGTCCATCTGTCCATCCTTCTGTCCATCTATCCATCCTTCTGTCCATCTGTCTGTCCATCTATCCATCCTTCTGTCCATCTGTCTGTCCATCCATCTGTCCATCCTTCTGTCCATCCTTCTGTCCATCTATCCATCCTTCTGTCCATCTGTCTGTCCATCTATCCATCCTTCTGTCCATCTCTCTGTCCATCCTTCTGTCCATCTGTCCATCCTGTCCATCTATCCATCCTTCTGTCCATCTGTCTGTCCATCCTTCTGTCCATCTGTCTGTCCATCTTTCCATCCTTCTGTCCATCTGTCTGTCCATCCTTCTGTCCATCTGTCCATCCTTCTGTCCATCTATCCATCCTTCTGTCCATCTGTCTGTCCATCTATCCATCCTTCTGTCCATCTGTCTGTCCATCTGTCTGTCCATCCTTCTGTCCATCCTTCTGTCCATCTATCCATCCTTCTGTCCATCTGTCTGTCCATCTATCCATCCTTCTGTCCATCTCTCTGTCCATCCTTCTGTCCATCTGTCCATCCTGTCCATCCTTCTGTCCATCTATCCATCCTTCTGTCCATCTGTCTGTCCATCCTTCTGTCCATCTGTCTGTCCATCTTTCCATCCTTCTGTCCATCTGTCTGTCCATCCTTCTGTCCATCTGTCCATCCTTCTGTCCATCTATCCATCCTGCTGTCCATCTGTCTGTCCATCTATCCATCCTTCTGTCCATCTGTCTGTCCATCCTTCTGTCCATCCTTCTGTCCATCCTTCTGTCCATCTATCCATCCTTCTGTCCATCTGTCTGTCCATCTGTCCATCCTTCTGTCCATCCTTCTGTCTGTCCATCCTTCTGTCAATCTGTCCATCCATTTGTCCATCTGTCCATCCTTCTGTCCATCTGTCTGTCCGTCCTTCTGTCCTTCTGTGACTTCCTATCTATTACCAATAATCATTAGATCACAATATCTTTGACTGTTTTCAACTTATAGCTCTTTGAAATGTGTCTCAATATAAAACAATAAGGATTTAAAACATTTGAAAATTTAATTTAAAAAATTCAAAAATTAATGATTTTTGAACAAACTTGGTAGACCTGACCCCAAAGATGTTCCACAACAAATATACAGACATTCTGACTGAAGGTTTAGGAGGAGAAGATGTTTGATGGTTTACAGATGGACAACAGCTGATCCCAATAGTCCATCAATAGTCCATGAATACTCCATCAATAGTCCACCAATAACCCATCTATAGTCCACCAATAGTCAATCAATAGTCTGTGAATAGTTAGTGAATAGTCGACCAATAGTCCATCAATGGTCCGCCAATAGTCCACCAATAGTCAGTGAATGATCCATCAATAGTCCACCAACAGTCAGCGAATGATCCATCAATAGTCCACCAATAGCCCATCAATAGTCCACCAACAGTCCATCAGTAGTCCACCAATGGCCCATCAATAGTCCATGAATAGTCCATGAATAGTCCACCAATAGTCCATCAATAGTCCACCAACAGTCCACCAATAGTACACCAATAGTCTGCCAATAGTCCATGAATAGTCCATCAATAGTCCACCAATAGTCCATGAATAGTCCGCCAATAGTCTATCAGTAGTTCATCAATACTCCATCAATAATCAGTCAATAGTAAATCTAGCAGTCGTTGGTGTTCCAGTGTAAACCAGTGTTCAGAACTCACAGCTCCTCCTTCAGCCTGAACTCTGTGCATGTGTGGATCCACTCTGTCTGTTTAAATCCAACAGTTTCCAGGTTGTTCCATACACACAAACAGTTGAATCTGGTCCCAGTCATGTGTCTGTCCAATTAGATTCAATTCACATCAATATTAGTTGAGTTCTAATTTTAAATGTGTGGGAAATGGGATTTTCAGTGTTCAGTGTAAATGTCCACAGAGTCCACATTCCACAGTGGATGTGGACAGTTTAGTTCCACATACAAGAGACTGTTCTAAGCTACAGGTGGATCCAACTGGAGGAGAATCGGAGTCGATTGGAATTTTGGATGAATTTTGGAAAATGTCTCAGTGATGACAGATGGAAAACTGTAGATGTTGTGACCTTGCTGTGACCTTGAACTTTGTCCTACTGGGACCAAAATGGACTGGGTTGGTCCCAGGGCCTAGGCCTATCTGTGGGGAAGATCTGGGAAAGATGGGTGGAAGAGTTTTACACTAAAGATGAACAAACAAACAAACACACAAAGCAAAGTGATCTCAGTACGTCCTGGTGGAGGGAATAAATGTTGGTAGAATCAGCTGATCAACAGGTTGTGTTTTCTGGTGGTTCCAGGTCAGTGACTGGTGGGAGGAGTTTATCTACCTGAGGAGCAGAGGACCCATTATGGTCAACAGCAACTACTACGGCATGGTAACACAACTACACAACCACACACAACCACACAACTACACAACGACACAACGACACACAACTACACGCAACTACACAACTATACAACTACACAACTACACACAACTACACAACTACATAACTGCACAACTACACACAAGTACACAACTACACAATGACACACAACTACACACAATTACACAACTATACAACTACACAACTACACACAAGTACACAACTACACAATGACACACAACTACACACAACTACACAATTACACAACTATACAACTACACAACTACACACAAGTACACAACTACAGAACGACACACAACTACACACAACAGTACACAACTACACACAACCACACAAATAAAATAAAAAATAAATAAATAAATATGAACTAGTGCATACAGTCTGAAGCCTTAAAGTTCATATATGTGTTCAGAGTCATATTTATATAAATGTCTGAACTTTGCTGTTATTTTTCCATCATATAATCCAGTGGTTTCCATCCTTTTTTACTCCTGACTTCATTTTAACAGCACAAATTTCAGACGACCCAGACATTCAAAACAGAGACTTTTTATTTGCTAAAATTAATTTGTTTTTGATCGTGTAATATTTCGATATAATATGTTGCAAATAAACATTAGTTTTAGACACATTCAGTCTGTATAACAGTGTTTTTCAACCTTGGGGTCTGGACCCCACGTGGGGTCACCTGAAATTTATAGTAATTGATGAAAAATTAAAAATTATTAATAAAAATTTACATTATATAGTCTAAATGTTGTCTAAAATTAATGTTTTTTGCAACATATTATAGCAAACGATTACACGATCAAAAACAAATAAATTTTAGCAAAAAAAATGTCTCTGTTTTGAATGTCTGGGGTCGCCTGAAATTTCTAAGAATTTACAAAAAATATTGAAAAATTAAAACTTACTAATAAAAATTTACATTATATAGTCAAAATGTTGTCTATAATTAATGTTTATTTGCGACATAGTATAGCAAACTATTACATGATCAAAAAAAATAATTTTAGCAAAAAAAAGTTTCTGTTTTGAATGCCTGGGGTCTCCTGAAATTTGTGATGTTAAAATGAGGTCACGAGTAAAAAAAAAAGTTGGAACCACTGTTATAGAATGTAAATTTTTATTAGTAAGTTTAAATTTTTTATCAATTACTACAAATTCCAGGCGATCCCATGTGGGGTCCAGACCCCAAGGTTGAAAAACATTGGTATAAACTCTGATGAGCCGTTCGTTCCACTGACCCACAGCAGGGGGTCATCATGGGGTCATCAGGGGGTCATCATGGGGTCATCAGGGGGTCCCTTTTATCTGTCCTTCCTGTCCTGGTGTTCATTGTTGTCTGTGTTTTCAGGACTTTCTGTACGTGACTCCGACCTCCGTCCAAGCAGCCAGAGCAGGAAACACCATCACCGCTCTGCTGTTGTACCGACGCAAGGTCAACAGAGAGGAGCTGAAACCAGTAAGAACTGACCACTGTCCACACAGCAGACTGAGACACACAGACATCAAGCAAAAAAAAGGACGAAATGAAGAAAAGAGCATCATAATGAAATAAATACACCCACAAATGAACAATAAATGCAACAAAATGAACAAAATACAGGAGAAAATAAAAAAGTGCCAGCAAAAATAATAATAATAATAATATGAAAAAATATGCAAAAATTTTACTAAAAAAGGATATATATATATATATATATATATATATATATATATATATATATATATACACACACATACACACATATATATCAAAATAAATAACTATTTTGTAATTTGGTCTCAGTAGTTTTAGTTTTGGTTATGTTTTTTTCTGAATCAGTCCAGTTAAAAACAGTAAAAAAAAAAAATCACCACAACACCGGAAACAACAAAAAACACCCACAAGTAAAACAGTGTAAAAAAAAAAAAAAAAAAAAAAAAAAGCCCAAAGCGTCTGTTTTTATACTGAGTTGGTCTCACTCACTGCTCTGTGATTGAACCCCCCCCCCCCCCCCCCCTTCATTCCACAGGGGGCGGGGCTTGAACTGAGCATGCTCAGATGTCTATGGAAAAAACAAGGTCTATTCTACCAACAGTGAAAAACTAAAGGAAGGTCCGCACAACCTGTGAGCTCCCAAACCATTTATTGGTGACGTTTGGGGCCGAGGCCCTTCATCAGACTGAGGACAGAAACTTCCACAGGTGTTTTATATGGAGCGTCTAATCACAACACATGACCCGCGTTATACGTCATAACAGAAAGAAGTATTAAAACTTTACAAACATATGATCAATTATAAATGATCAACAGTCACACATTTCAAAGTATCCACAAATACTAAATACACAGGTGTTTTATATGCAGTGTCCGACCACAATAGCACGTGACATGCAATATACGTCATCTTAGAAGAGCAGAAAAGAACTCATAAAGCCTTATCATACGTACAATCAATCATAAATCATAAAGTGTTTCAAATGTCGACAAATATACATACTTTTTAATGATCAAACTGCTTTGCACTCATATTTGTAAACAGATGTTAATCCCATTTGTACAGGTCCATGTAGTTCTACTGTCCATCTGAATGTGGGGACAAACACACAGCATGTGTGCACAGTTCTCATTAACAAAAATACAAGAACACATTTACAAAAGCAAAAACAAAAGAACTGTTTTTAAAAAAAAATTAATATTGGGCAACGTTGAGATGCATCCAAACAGACATGTAAACTGCAGTGTTGGACTGAGGATATACATACTACACACACTGGAGTGAAGTGGTCTGTGTGAAGATTAACTTTAGGAACGTATGAGAAGTTGTGAAGAGTCTGTAAAAATGGTGTGAGATCAGATTCTTCACTGAGGCCTTTGGGGTTAAGTGTATCTAAAGTGTCAATCCAAGAGACAATCCACATCTGCATTACATCAACAAGTGGAGGAGGTACATAGATGATATATTTTTCATTTGGAACAGAACTGAGTCACAACTCAAGCATTTTCATGAGTTTATGAACAACAACAACAAACATCTAAGATTTACCATGGAATATGACATGCAGAAGATCAACTTTGTAGACATTCTTGTGTACAAAGACTCAAACCAACTGTACACAAATCTATATGGTAAAAGCACTGATAGGAACTGTGTTTTACATGGTGAATCATTTCACCCTACGCCTCTGAACAAAAGCTTACCCATTTCCCAGTTTAACCGGATCTGCCGTATATGCAGCTCTGACTGTGAGTATGAGACTCAAGCAGAGGATCTGGTAAAGCGGTTCCAACAAAGACAGGATAAAGAGGAATGGACCTCAGAAGCACGAAAAAGGTTTGACAAAAAGACTCCAAATCAATGTCTTCAACTTAGAAAACCTAAAAAAACAGAGTCCAAAATCAGCTGTATTATACAATACTCACCCTTGGGCAAAGACTTTGTACAGATTATCAACAAACACTGGCACAGAATACAGTCAGATCTGAACCTAAAAGACTTTTCTGCACCACCACCAGTTGGATTCCAAAGACCACCACATGTGAGTAACATGCTGGTTCAGGCTCATTTACCTCCCCTGACTCAGCCACATTTTTTACCAAACATACCACATGGTAACTATAGATGCGGCCACTGCACTCAGTGTAATTTTACACATAAAACACAGACCTTTACTCATCCTAGGTCTGGCAAATCCTACAAAATCAAAGGAACAATAACCTGTAACACAAGAAACATAATGTACATGTTAAATGTCCATGTGGACTAGCCTACACTGGTAGAACTAGTAGGCATTTGAAAACCAGGATCTCAGAACAGATCAAACCTACATATTAAAGACACAAAAAGCCCAGTGGCCACACATTTGACACAAACACAACACAGTGTCAGTATGTTCAAGTACTTGGGCGTAGTAAAAGTCAGTGTGCCCAGCTGAGGGGGTGATGTCAACCGCTTGTTACTCCAACGGGAGGCTTTTTGGATTGACACTTTAGATACACTTAACCCCAAAGGCCTCAGTGAAGAATCTGAGCTCACACCATTTTTACAGACTCTTCACAACTTCTCACACGTTCCTAAAGTTAATCTTCACACAGACCACTTCACTCCAGTGTGTGTAGTATGTATATCCTCAGTCCAACACTGCAGTTTACATGTCTGTTTGGATGCATCTCAACGTTGCCCAATATTAATTTTTTTTTAAAAACAGTTCTTCTTTTGTTTTTGCTTTTGTAAATGTGTTCTTGTATTTTTGTTAATGAGAACTGTGCACACATGCTGTGTGTTTGTCACCACATTCAGATGGACAGTAGAACTACATGGACCTGTACAAATGGGATTCATATCTGTTTACAAATATGAGTGCAAAGCAGTTTGATCATTAAAAAGTATGTATATTTGTCGACATTTGAAACACTTTATGATTTATGATTGATTGTACGTATGATAAGGCTTTATGAGTTCTTTTCTGCTCTTCTAAGATGACGTATATTGCATGTCACGTGCTATTGTGGTCGGACACTGCATATAAAACACCTGTGTATTTAGTATTTGTGGATACTTTGAAATGTGTGACTTTTTTTTTTTTTTTTTTTTTTTTATTGAGTCCTTCAAAAGTTCACAAATCACATTTTTAAAAAAAAATAAATCAAGGACATCACAATTAGTCCACAGCCCTAGCACAGAGCCGAACACATTGCATCTTGCACTAAACTGGAAAGAACACACATTAGTAAGATGTCCATGTTGAAGGAACAACTCTTCCTTTTTCTCCCACAATCCCCCCTCTCCCCCAGCCAGTCAGTCATAAACAAACAAACAAACAAACAAACAAACAAAAAAAAAAGGGGGGGGGGGCACATTGGATCTTCCAGCATGAGCCAAGTTCAATCAGCATCCCTCAATATGAGCCGATCTGTGTTAAGAAGGGTTCCCACACACTTCTATATATAGCCATCTGTCCATTTATCTTGTGGATCAGTCTTTCAAATGAGGCGGTAAAATGTGTGACTGTTGATCATTTATAATTGATCATATGTTTGTAAAGTTTTAATACTTCTTTCTGTTATGACGTATAACGCGGGTCATGTGTTGTGATTAGACGCTCCATATAAAACACCTGTGGAAGTTTCTGTCCTCAGTCTGATGAAGGGCCTCGGCCCCAAACGTCACCAATAAATGGTTTGGGAGCTCACAGGTTGTGCGGACCTTCCTTTAGTTTTTCACGTTCTACTTTTTGGGATCCTGCACACCTCTAATTTTGGATGTGTGTGTTGTTCACCTTTTTTCCTATTCTACCAACAGGACTGGAAAATGAACTATTGAGTAAACGGATGAATTTCTATGAATATTTAAATAAATCCTACAGGCAGGAGGTGTCAGCACTGACACGTCAGGAGTTAAGGGGTTAAAGGGTTAACCCATTAAAGGGTTAAAGGGTTTAAGGGTTAACCCATTAACCCATTAAAGGGTCTACCAACATGTGACGTAAATCTACTACAAAACAAAAGGACACACATGACAGAAATGGAAATATTAAAATGTGTGTGTGTGCGTGTGTGCGTGCGTGTGTGTGTGTGTGTGTGTGTGCATGTGTGTGTGCGTGCGTGTGTGTGTGTGTGTGTGTGTGCGTGTGTGTGTGTGTGTGTGTGTGTGTGCATGTGTGTGTGCGTGTGTGTGTGTGTGCGTGTGTGTGTGTGTGTGTGTGTGTGCATGTGTGTGTGCGTGCGTGTGTGTGTGTGTGTGTGTGTGTGCGTGTGTGTGTGTGTGTGTGCATGTGTGTGTGCGTGTGTGTGTGTCAGAGTCGTGTTCCAGGTACAGTCATTCCTCTGTGTGCAGCACAGTGTGAGAGGATGTTCAACACAACACGCACACCTGGAATAGAGACAGGTAAGAGATACACAAATACACACACACACAAATACACACAAGTACACAAACACACACACACACACTTTAAGGGTTAAAGGTGGACATTTGGGTCATGTGACCTCCACCTGCAGAGGAAACCGTCCTAAAGGCTGATGTGTGTCTGTGGACATGTCCCCCCCCCACACACAGATGTCCTCCAGCATTGGCAGGACAGTGAGTTTGTGGGCGTGTACCATAAGGGGCGGTACTTCCGTCTGTGGGTGTACCACGCCGGACGGCTGCTGACGCCACGGGAGATGGAGTTCCAGGTGCAGAGGATCCTGGACGACCGCTCAGAACCACAGCCTGGAGAGGACCGACTGGGAGCGCTGACCGCAGGGGACAGGTACGACGGGGGGGCCGGGGACAAACTCCCATCATGCACCTGGGACAGCCACAACAGCATTCAGACAGACGTACATTAGTGACCTTGTAACTAATAAAGACTCATTAATCGTCTTTTAATCCCATTTCAATACCTGACGGCAGAAACGGAGCCCCAGGACTCAACCACATGACCTTTTCAGCAGCGTCAGAAGCCGTCCCCGTAGACCACTGGGGATAATTACATTTGAAAGTGCAGACTGGAAACATTCTGACACTTTTCATTTGGCGTTGATAGAACAAATACAGCCGCACATATGAGGGTTTGAAAACCAGAGCAAATAAACGGATGAAAATGAGGTGGGGGGGGCATGAGATTTCTGACCATATCTATGTCAGTTTTTGTCCTTTTTCAAAACAGAAAAAAAAAAACGTACAGAATCTGCAGATTCTTTTTATTTTCTTTTATCTGCAGATTCTTTTTAAATTTTTACAATTTTTTTATATATTTATTTTAATTTGTAAAAAATTTGATTCATTCATTATTATTATTATTGTTTTTGTTTTTTAATTTTGAGGTGGGGGGGGGCACCTAAAGATCTGCTTTTATGTCAAATATTGGAGTTCCAGCGGTCCGTTAGATTATTGGGATCAGCTGTCGTCCGTCTGCATGTCTAGAATCTTCTATAAATCCATCCTTCAGAATGTCTTGACATTAGTTGTGGAACATCTTTGGGGCTGGGTCGACCAAGTCTGTTCAAAGAATATGCAAATATAGATTTTAGAATTTTTGATACACACACACACCTACACTTATACACACACACACACACACACGCACACCTACATACACACACACACACACACACACACCTACATACACACACACACACACACCTACACACACACACACACACTCTGTCTCTCTCTCTCTCTCTCTCTCTCTTAGACCTTCCAGTATTCTGATTACTAAGATAAAAATCTCCATTTCCATAAATGTGCAGCGTCTGAGTCCTGAACAGCACACACACACTGTTTATGTTTGAGCAGAGAACAGAAACAGGAAGTGAAAGGTCCACTCATCTGTTCCACAACTAGAACAGAGCAGGGAGGGAGGGGCGGAGCCAACAGCACTGCTCCTGTTAATAGAGGAGGGAGGGGCGGAGCCAACAGCACTGCTCCTGTTAATAGAGGAGGGAGGGGCGGAGCCAACAGCACTGCTCCTGTTAATAGAGGAGGGAGGGGCGGAGCCAACAGCACTGCTCCTGTTAATAGAGGAGGGAGGGGCGGAGCCAACAGCACTGCTCCTGTGTCAGCTGTTCATGATCAGTGGGTGGCGCCAAAGTACAAGAGGAATCTACAAGTATGAAGTCTGTAGTATCCCAAAGAGGATCTGGACCTGGAGGATCTGGACCTGGATCTGGACCTGGATCTGGACCTGGAGGATCTGGACCTGGAGGATCTGGATCTGGACCTGGATCTGGATCTGGACCTGGAAGAGGGAGAGGACAGCTCCACCCCTCCACTGCTGTTCACAACACCTGACCCACACCTAAGGGGAGGGTTAGGGTTAAGGGTTAGGGTTAGGGTTATGAATGAATGAGTGAATGAGTGAACTCTTTATTTCAAACATGTCAACAGTGAAATCAAAACATAAATCAACCAACAAAATATAAGTACCGGTACATAAAAGACTGATAAGCAAACAAACAAACAAATAAATAAATAAATAAATAAAAGTAATAAATAAGCAAAAAATAGATAGATAGATAGATAGATAGATAGATAGATAGATAGATAGATAGATAGATAGATAGATAGATAGATAGATAGATAGATAGAACAAATGAAATGAAATTATACATGCTTGAAAAGGAGTAGGAAGAAGTAAAAACTTATGAACTCCTACCACCAATTTCTATTCATTATAATCACTATATAGCAATTATTATTTATATGAATATCAGTATAATAATAATAATAATAATAATAATAATAATAATAATAATAATAATAATAGTAAAACAATATTACACATCCTTTTTCCTATATACTAATATGATAATATCCATTTACAACTGATCCTACCAGATATTAATAAAAGCAAAAAAAACAAAAAACAAACAAAAAAACAAACAGACACAGTTCGGTTAAGGGTTAAGGTTAAGGGTTAAGGTTAAGGGTTAAGGTTAAGGTGATGTTCCTCCAGAGGTGGAGCTCCAGTTTCTTCATCCTTCTACAGTTGGAATAATTTCAGCCATGTTTGGAATGTCAGGAAGTTCACATAATGACAGGAAGTGGATTCAGGAAGGGTTAGGATTTGGACCCACATGTCCCAGTGTTGGACCTGGACTCACACCAAGACAGGAGCCTGCAGGGTTAGGGTTCAGGGTTAGGGTTCAGGGTTAGGGTTCAGGGTTAGGGTTAAGGGTTAGGGTTAAGGTTTAAGGGTTCAGGGTTAGGGTTAGGGTTAGGGTTCAGGGTTAAGGGTTAAGGGTTCAGGGTTAGGGTTAAGGTTTAAGGGTTCAGGATTAGGGTTAGGGTTAAGGGTTCAGGGTTAGGGTTAAGGTTTAAGGGTTCAGGGTTAGGGTTAAGGGTTAGGGTTCAGGGTTAGGGTTAAGGGTTCAGGGTTAGGGTTAAGGGTTAAGGTTTAAGGGTTCAGGGTTAGGGTTAAGGTTTAAGGGTTAAGGTTTAAGGGTTAAGGGTTAGGGTTAAGGTTTAAGGGTTCAGGGTTAGGGTTAAGGGTTAGGGTTCAGGGTTAAGGGTTCAGGGTTAAGGTTTAAGGGTTCAGGGTTAGGGTTAAGGGTTAGGGTTAAGGTTTAAGGGTTCAGGGTTAGGGTTAAGGGTTAGGGTTAAGGTTTAAGGGTTCAGGGTTAAGGGTTCAGGGTTAAGGTTTAAGGGTTCAGGGTTAGGGTTAAGGTTTAAGGGTTCAGGGTTAGGGTTAAGGGTTAGGGTTAAGGTTTAAGGGTTCAGGGTTAGGGTTAAGGGTTAGGGTTCAGGGTTAGGGTTAAGGGTTAGGGTTAAGGGTTAAGGGTTAAGGGTTAGGGTTCAGGGTTAAGGGTTCAGGGTTAAGGTTTAAGGGTTCAGGGTTAGGGTTAAGGTTTAAGGGTTCAGGGTTAGGGTAAGGGTTAGTGTTCAGGTTAAGGTCCGGGTTAGTTTACGGGTCAGGGTTAGGGTTTAAGGTTTAAGGTCAGGGTTGGTTTAAGGGTTTAAGGGTTAGGTTAGGGTTCCGGGGCAGGGTTAGTCGGGTTAGGGGTAGGTTAAGGGTTAGTGTTAGGGTTAGGGTTAAGGGTTCAGGTTAAGGGGTCCAGGGTTAGGTAAGTTAGGGTTCAGGGTTAGGGTTTAAGGGTTAGGTTAAGGGTCGGGTGAGGGTTAGGGTTACGGTTAAGGGTCAGGGTTACGTTTTAAATTCTTAGTTTCCCGTCCTCTCATCGGTCTGAGTGCTTCCAGACCTGTGGTTCTTCCTTCAGTTGTGATGAAGTGCTTTGACAGACTGGTACGTTAAACCTTTCTTTCCTCCCAGTCTTGCTCAGCACCAGTTCACATCCAGAGCCCACAGGCCCACAGGCCCACAGGCCCACAGGTCCACAGGCCCACAGGTCCACAGGTCCACAGGCCCACAGGTCCACAGGCCCACAGGCCCACAGACCCACAGGTCCACAGGTCCACAGGCCCACAGGTCCACAGGCCCACAGGTCCACAGGCCCACAGGCCCACAGACCCACAGGTCCACAGGTCCACAGGCCCACAGGTCCACAGGCCCACAGACCCACAGGTCCACAGGTCCCCAGACCCACAGGCCCACAGGTCCACAGGCCCACAGACCCACAGGCCCACAGGCCCACAGGTCCACAGGCCCACAGGCCCACAGGCCCACAGGCTCACAGGCCCACAGGTCCACAGGTCCACAGGTCCACAGGCCCACAGGCCCACAGGTCCACAGGCCCACAGGCCCACAGGCCCACAGGTCCACAGGCCCACAGGCCCACAGGTCCACAGGCCCACAGGTCCACAGGCCCACAGGCCCACAGACCCACAGGTCCACAGGCCCACAGGTCCACAGGTCCACAGGCCCACAGGTCCACAGGCCCACAGGCCCACAGGTCCACAGGCCCACAGGCCACAGGCCCACAGGCCCACAGGTCCAAAGGCCCACAGTCCACAGGCCCACAGGCCACAGACCCACAGGTCCACAGGCCCACAGGTCCACAGGCCCACAGACCCACAGGTCCACAAGGTCCACGAGGTTCACCAGACCACCCGGCCCACAGGACCCACCAGGACCACAGGTCCACAGGTCCCCAGCCCACAGGCCCCACAGGACCCACAGGCCCACAGGTCCACAGGCCCACAGACCCACAGGCCCACAGGCCCACAGGTCCAGCAGCCCCACAGGGCCCACAGAGCCCACAGGTCACAGCGTCCACAGGCCCACAGGCCTCCACAGGCCCACAGGGTACACAGGCCCATCAGGCCCACAGGCCACAGGCCCACAGGCCCACAGGCCCCACAGATCCACAGGCCCACAGGCCCACAGGCCCCACAGGTCCCCACAGGCCCACAGGCCCCAAGGTCCACAGGCACACAGGTCCACAGGTCCACAGGCCCACAGGTCCACAGGCCCACAGGCCCACAGGCCCACAGACCCACAGGCCCACAGGCCCACAGGCCCACAGACCCACAGGTCCACAGGTCCACAGGCCCACAGGCCCACAGGCCCACAGACCCACAGACCCACAGGCCCACAGGTCCACAGGTCCACAGGCCCACAGGTCCACAGGCCCACAGGCCCACAGACCCACAGGTCCACAGGTCCCCAGGCCCACAGACCCACAGACCCACAGGCCCACAGGTCCACAGGTCCACAGGTCCCCAGACCCACAGGCCCACAGACCCACAGACCCACAGACCCACAGGTCCACAGGTCCCAGACCCACAGGCCCACAGACCCACAGGCCCACAGGTCCACAGGTCCACAGGTCCCCAGACCCACAGGCCCACAGGCCCATAGACCCACAGGCCCACAGGCCCACAGGTCCACAGGCCCACAGGCCCACAGGCCCACAGGCTCACAGGCCCACAGGTCCAAGGTCACAGGTCCACAGGCCCACAGGCCCACAGGTCCACAGGCCCACAGGCCCACAGGCCCACAGGCCCACAGGTCCACAGGCCCACAGGCCCACAGGCCCACAGGCCCACAGGCCCACAGGTCCACAGGCCCACAGGCCCACAGGCCCACAGGCCCACAGACCCACAGGTCCACAGGTCCACAGGCCCACAGGCCCACAGGTCCCCAGACCCACAGGCCCACAGACCCACAGGCCCACAGGCCCACAGACCCACAGGTCCACAGGTCCCCAGACCCACAGGCCCACAGACCCACAGGCCCACAGGCCCACAGGTCCACAGGCCCACAGGCCCACAGGCCCACAGGTCCACAGGTCCCCAGACCCACAGGTCCACAGGTCCACAGGCCCACAGGTCCACAGGCCCACAGGCCCACAGACCCACAGACCCACAGGTCCCCAGACCCACAGGTCCACAGGTCCACAGGCCCACAGGTCCACAGGCCCACAGGCCCACAGGCTCACAGGCCCACAGACCCACAGGTCCACAGGCCCACAGGTCCACAGGTCCACAGGCCCACAGGTCCACAGGCCCACAGGCCCACAGGCCCACAGGCCCACAGGTCCACAGGTCCCCAGACCCACAGGCTCACAGGCCCACAGGTCCCCAGACCCACAGGCCCACAGACCCACAGGTCCACAGGTCCACAGGCCCACAGGTCCACAGGCCCACAGGCCCACAGACCCACAGGTCCACAGGTCCACAGGCCCACAGGCCCACAGGCCCACAGGCCCACAGGCCCACAGACCCACAGGCCCACAGGTCCACAGGTCCACAGGCCCACAGGCCCACAGGTCCACAGGCCCACAGGTCCACAGGTCCACAGGCCCACAGGCCCACAGGTCCACAGGCCCACAGGCCCACAGGTCCACAGGCCCACAGGCCCACAGGCTCACAGGCCCACAGGTCCACAGGCCCACAGACCCACAGGTCCACAGGTCCCCAGACCCACAGGCCCACAGGCCCACAGACCCACAGACCCACAGGTCCCCAGACCCACAGGTCCACAGGCCCACAGGCCCACAGGCCCACAGGCCCACAGGCCCACAGGTGAGGCCATCAGCCCTGCACACACTGTGGAAACATCTGGAACAACCTGGCACTTGTGCACAGATGTGGTTTGTGGACTCCAGTTCTGCGTTGAATGCACTCCTTCCAGCAGACTGGTGTCCAAACTGCACAGGTATGGGTGACCACACCTGTAGATGGATGGGGGTCAGGGGGGTCAGGGTGGGGCCTCATCACTCTTCTGTCCTGACAGTGAGTACCGGAGCCCCCCAGGGCTGTGTGCTCAGCCCCAGGCTGTACACCTTCTCCACCCATGACTGCACCAGTCCACAACAGAAACATCAGGTCAAATGTGCAGATGACACCACTGTGGGGGGGCTGATCCACAACGACGATGAAGCGGCCCACAGACTGGAGGTCCTGGACCACATGACCTGCTGTTCCCTTTAAAGTCTGACACTCCTTTTCAAATGTTTTTATTTGA
>NW_021941501.1:20000-36791 GCF_902148855.1 Sphaeramia orbicularis | reverse complement strand
CATAGTGCTGTTTGCATAGTGCTGTTAGCATAGTGCTGTTTGCATAGCGCTGTTAACATACTGCTGTTAGCATAGTGCTGTTAGCATAGTGCTGTTAGCATAGTGCTGTTTGCATAGTGCTGTTAGCATAGCGCTGTTTGCATAGTGCTGTTAGCATAGTGCTGTTTGCATAGTGCTGTTAGCATAGTGCTGTTTGCATAGCGCTGTTAGCATAGTGCTGTTTGCATAGTGCTGTTAGCATAGCGCTGTTTGCATAGTGCTGTTAGCATAGTGCTGTTTGCATAGCGCTGTTAACATAGTGCTGTTAGCATAGTGTTATTAGCATAGTGCTGTTAGCATAGTCCTTTTTGCATAGCGCTGTTAACATATCGCTGTTAGCATAGCGCTGTTAGCATAGCACTGTTAGCAGAGGTGCTTCACCATCCCAGTGTATCATATCCAGATTATGGCTGATCTTAGGTTCACTAATACAGTGAAGGCGTTTAAAATGTTCCATCACATTTAGCAACATTAATAATAGATTACTTAAATGGAGTAACTGTAATGTCAGCTTATTAAGGGGGATATGAGTCTAATGGCAGGTGATCAAGTGGAATGGACCGATTACAGTCAGTACTGTCAGTGGTACGTAGTCCAGGTCCTTCATGGGTCAGTACTGTCAGTGGTATGTAGTCCAGGTCCTTCATAGGTCAGTACTGTCAGTGGTTCATAGTCCAGGTCCTTCATGGGTCAGTACTGTCAGTGGTTCATAGTCCAGGTCCTTCATGGGTCAGTACTGTCAGTGGTTCGTAGTCCAGGTCCTTCATGGGTCAGTACTGTCAGTGGTACGTAGTCCAGGTCCTTCATGGGTCAGTACTGTCAGTGGTACGTAGTCCAGGTCCTTCATGGGTCAGTACTGTCAGTGGTTCATAGTCCAGGTCCTTCATGGGTCAGTACTGTCAGTGGTATGTAGTTCAGGTCCTTCATGGGTCAGTACTGTCAGTGGTATGTAGTCCAGGTCCTTCATAGGTCAGTACTGTCAGTGGTTCATAGTCCAGGTCCTTCATGGGTCAGTACTGTCAGTGGTTCATAGTCCAGGTCCTTCATGGGTCAGTACTGTCAGTGGTACGTAGTCCAGGTCCTTCATGGGTCAGTACTGTCAGTGGTTCATAGTCCAGGTCCTTCATGGGTCAGTACTGTCAGTGGTATGTAGTTCAGGTCCTTCATGGGTCAGTACTGTCAGTGGTATGTAGTTCAGGTCCTTCATGGGTCAGTACTGTCAGTGGTTCATAGTCCAGGTCCTTCATGGGTCAGTACTGTCAGTGGTATGTAGTCCAGGTCCTTCATGGGTCAGTACTGTCAGTGGTATGTAGTCCAGGTCCTTCATGGGTCAGTACTGTCAGTGGTTCATAGTCCAGGTCCTTCATGGGTCAGTACTGTCAGTGGTTCATAGTCCAGGTCCTTCATGGGTCAATACTGTCAGTGGTTCGTAGTCCAGGTCCTTCATGGGTCAGTACTGTCAGTGGTTCGTAGTCCAGGTCCTTCATGGGTCAGTACTGTCAGTGGTTCGTAGTCCAGGTCCTTCATGGGTCAATACTGTCAGTGGTTCATAGTCCAGGTCCTTCATGGGTCAATACTGTCAGTGGTTCATAGTCCAGGTCCTTCATGGGTCGGTACTGTCAGTGGTTCATAGTCCAGGTCCTTCATGGGTCAATACTGTCAGTGGTTCATAGTCCAGGTCCTTCATGGGTCAATACTGTCAGTGGTTCATAGTCCAGGTCCTTCATGGGTCAGTACTGTCAGTGGTTCATAGTCCAGGTCCTTCATGGGTCAATACTGTCAGTGGTTCATAGTCCAGGTCCTTCATGGGTCAATACTGTCAGTGGTTCATAGTCCAGGTCCTTCATGGGTCAGTACTGTCAGTGGTTCATAGTCCAGGTCCTTCATGGGTCAATACTGTCAGTGGTTCATAGTCCAGGTCCTTCATGGGTCAGTACTGTCAGTGGTTCGTAGTCCAGGTCCTTCATGGGTCAGTACTGTCAGTGGTATGTAGTCCAGGTCCTTCATGGGTCAGTACTGTCAGTGGTTCATAGTCCAGGTCCTTCATGGGTCAGTACTGTCAGTGGTTCATAGTCCAGGTCCTTCATGGGTCAGTACTGTCAGTGGTATGTAGTCCAGGTCCTTCATGGGTCAGTACTGTCAGTGGTATGTAGTCCAGGTCCTTCATGGGTTAGTACTGTCAGTGGTTCATAGTCCAGGTCCTTCATGGGTCAGTACTGTCAGTGGTTCATAGTCCAGGTCCTTCATGGGTCAGTACTGTCAGTGGTTCATAGTCCAGGTCCTTCATGGGTCAGTACTGTCAGTGGTATGTAGTCCAGGTCCTTCATGGGTCAGTACTGTCAGTGGTTCATAGTCCAGGTCCTTCATGGGTCAGTACTGTCAGTGGTTCATAGTCCAGGTCCTTCATGGGTCAGTACTGTCAGTGGTTCGTAGTCCAGGTCCTTCATGGGTCAGTACTGTCAGTGGTTCATAGTCCAGGTCCTTCATGGGTCAGTACTGTCAGTGGTTCATAGTCCAGGTCCTTCATGGGTCAGTACTGTCAGTGGTATGTAGTCCAGGTCCTTCATGGGTCAGTACTGTCAGTGGTTCATAGTCCAGGTCCTTCATGGGTCAGTACTGTCAGTGGTACGTAGTCCAGGTCCTTCATGGGTCAGTACTGTCAGTGGTTCATAGTCCAGGTCCTTCATGGGTCAGTACTGTCAGTGGTTCATAGTCCAGGTCCTTCATGGGTCAGTACTGTCAGTGGTTCATAGTCCAGGTCCTTCATGGGTCAGTACTGTCAGTGGTTCATAGTTCAGGTCCTTCATGGGTCAGTACTGTCAGTGGTTCATAGTCCAGGTCCTTCATGGGTCAGTACTGTCAGTGGTATGTAGTCCAGGTCCTTCATGGGTCAGTACTGTCAGTGGTATGTAGTCCAGGTCCTTCATGGGTCAGTACTGTCAGTGGTTCATAGTCCAGGTCCTTCATGGGTCAGTACTGTCAGTGGTTCATAGTCCAGGTCCTTCATGGGTCAGTACTGTCAGTGGTTCATAGTCCAGGTCCTTCATGGGTCAGTACTGTCAGTGGTTCATAGTCCAGGTCCGTCATGGGTCAGTACTGTCAGTGGTTCATAGTCCAGGTCCTTCATGGGTCAGTACTGTCAGTGGTTCGTAGTCCAGGTCCTTCATGGGTCAGTACTGTCAGTGGTATGTAGTCCAGGTCCTTCATGGGTCAGTACTGTCAGTGGTTCATAGTCCAGGTCCTTCATGGGTCAGTACTGTCAGTGGTTCATAGTCCAGGTCCTTCATGGGTCAGTACTGTCAGTGGTTCATAGTCCAGGTCCTTCATGGGTCAGTACTGTCAGTGGTATGTAGTCCAGGTCCTTCATGGGTCAGTACTGTCAGTGGTATGTAGTCCAGGTCCTTCATGGGTCAGTACTGTCAGTGGTATGTAGTCCAGGTCCTTCATGGGTCAGTACTGTCAGTGGTTCATAGTCCAGGTCCTTCATGGGTCAGTACTGTCAGTGGTTCATAGTTCAGGTCCTTCATGGGTCAGTACTGTCAGTGGTATGTAGTCCAGGTCCTTCATGGGTCAGTACTGTCAGTGGTATGTAGTTCAGGTCCTTCATGGGTCAGTACTGTCAGTGGTATGTAGTTCAGGTCCTTCATGGGTCAGTACTGTCAGTGGTTCATAGTCCAGGTCCTTCATGGGTCAGTACTGTCAGTGGTATGTAGTCCAGGTCCTTCATGGGTCAGTACTGTCAGTGGTATGTAGTCCAGGTCCTTCATGGGTCAGTACTGTCAGTGGTTCATAGTCCAGGTCCTTCATGGGTCAGTACTGTCAGTGGTTCATAGTCCAGGTCCTTCATGGGTCAGTACTGTCAGTGGTTCATAGTCCAGGTCCTTCATGGGTCAGTACTGTCAGTGGTTCATAGTCCAGGTCCTTCATGGGTCAGTACTGTCAGTGGTATGTAGTCCAGGTCCTTCATGGGTCAGTACTGTCAGTGGTTCATAGTCCAGGTCCTTCATGGGTCAGTACTGTCAGTGGTATGTAGTCCAGGTCCTTCATGGGTCAGTACTGTCAGTGGTTCATAGTCCAGGTCCTTCATGGGTCAGTACTGTCAGTGGTTCATAGTTCAGGTCCTTCATGGGTCAGTACTGTCAGTGGTTCATAGTCCAGGTCCTTCATGGGTCAGTACTGTCAGTGGTATGTAGTCCAGGTCCTTCATGGGTCAGTACTGTCAGTGGTTCATAGTCCAGGTCCTTCATGGGTCAGTACTGTCAGTGGTATGTAGTCCAGGTCCTTCATGGGTCAGTACTGTCAGTGGTTCATAGTCCAGGTCCTTCATGGGTCAGTACTGTCAGTGGTTCATAGTTCAGGTCCTTCATGGGTCAGTACTGTCAGTGGTTCATAGTCCAGGTCCTTCATGGGTCAGTACTGTCAGTGGTATGTAGTCCAGGTCCTTCATGGGTCAGTACTGTCAGTGGTATGTAGTCCAGGTCCTTCATGGGTCAGTACTGTCAGTGGTATGTAGTCCAGGTCCTTCATGGGTTAGTACTGTCAGTGGTTCATAGTCCAGGTCCTTCATGGGTCAGTACTGTCAGTGGTTCATAGTCCAGGTCCTTCATGGGTCAGTACTGTCAGTGGTTCATAGTCCAGGTCCTTCATGGGTCAGTACTGTCAGTGGTATGTAGTCCAGGTCCTTCATGGGTCAGTACTGTCAGTGGTTCATAGTCCAGGTCCTTCATGGGTCAGTACTGTCAGTGGTTCATAGTCCAGGTCCTTCATGGGTCAGTACTGTCAGTGGTTCATAGTCCAGGTCCTTCATGGGTCAGTACTGTCAGTGGTATGTAGTCCAGGTCCTTCATGGGTCAGTACTGTCAGTGGTTCATAGTCCAGGTCCTTCATGGGTCAGTACTGTCAGTGGTACGTAGTCCAGGTCCTTCATGGGTCAGTACTGTCAGTGGTTCATAGTCCAGGTCCTTCATGGGTCAGTACTGTCAGTGGTTCATAGTCCAGGTCCTTCATGGGTCAGTACTGTCAGTGGTTCATAGTCCAGGTCCTTCATGGGTCAGTACTGTCAGTGGTATGTAGTCCAGGTCCTTCATGGGTCAGTACTGTCAGTGGTTCATAGTCCAGGTCCTTCATGGGTCAGTACTGTCAGTGGTTCATAGTCCAGGTCCTTCATGGGTCAGTACTGTCAGTGGTATGTAGTCCAGGTCCTTCATGGGTCAGTACTGTCAGTGGTTCGTAGTCCAGGTCCTTCATGGGTCAGTACTGTCAGTGGTTCATAGTCCAGGTCCTTCATGGGTCAGTATTGTCAGTGGTTCATAGTCCAGGTCCTTCATGGGTCAGTACTGTCAGTGGTTCATAGTCCAGGTCCTTCATGGGTCAGTACTGTCAGTGGTTCATAGTCCAGGTCCTTCATGGGTCAGTACTGTCAGTGGTATGTAGTCCAGGTCCTTCATGGGTCAGTACTGTCAGTGGTTCGTAGTCCAGGTCCTTCATGGGTCAGTACTGTCAGTGGTTCATAGTCCAGGTCCTTCATGGGTCAGTACTGTCAGTGGTACGTAGTCCAGGTCCTTCATGGGTCAGTACTGTCAGTGGTTCATAGTCCAGGTCCTTCATGGGTCAGTACTGTCAGTGGTTCATAGTCCAGGTCCTTCATGGGTCAGTACTGTCAGTGGTATGTAGTCCAGGTCCTTCATGGGTCAGTACTGTCAGTGGTTCATAGTCCAGGTCCTTCATGGGTCAGTACTGTCAGTGGTTCATAGTCCAGGTCCTTCATGGGTCAGTACTGTCAGTGGTTCATAGTCCAGGTCCTTCATGGGTCAGTACTGTCAGTGGTTCATAGTCCAGGTCCTTCATGGGTCAGTACTGTCAGTGGTTCATAGTCCAGGTCCTTCATGGGTCAGTACTGTCAGTGGTTCATAGTCCAGGTCCTTCATGGGTCAGTACTGTCAGTGGTTCATAGTCCAGGTCCTTCATGGGTCAGTACTGTCAGTGGTATGTAGTCCAGGTCCTTCATGGGTCAGTACTGTCAGTGGTTCGTAGTCCAGGTCCTTCATGGGTCAGTACTGTCAGTGGTTCATAGTCCAGGTCCTTCATGGGTCAGTACTGTCAGTGGTATGTAGTCCAGGTCCTTCATGGGTCAGTACTGTCAGTGGTTCATAGTCCAGGTCCTTCATGGGTCAGTACTGTCAGTGGTACGTAGTCCAGGTCCTTCATGGGTCAGTACTGTCAGTGGTTCATAGTCCAGGTCCTTCATGGGTCAGTACTGTCAGTGGTTCATAGTCCAGGTCCTTCATGGGTCAGTACTGTCAGTGGTTCATAGTCCAGGTCCTTCATGGGTCAGTACTGTCAGTGGTATGTAGTCCAGGTCCTTCATGGGTCAGTACTGTCAGTGGTTCATAGTCCAGGTCCTTCATGGGTCAGTACTGTCAGTGGTACGTAGTCCAGGTCCTTCATGGGTCAGTACTGTCAGTGGTTCATAGTCCAGGTCCTTCATGGGTCAGTACTGTCAGTGGTTCATAGTCCAGGTCCTTCATGGGTCAGTACTGTCAGTGGTTCATAGTCCAGGTCCTTCATGGGTCAGTACTGTCAGTGGTTCATAGTCCAGGTCCTTCATGGGTCAGTACTGTCAGTGGTTCATAGTCCAGGTCCTTCATGGGTCAGTACTGTCAGTGGTATGTAGTCCAGGTCCTTCATGGGTCAGTACTGTCAGTGGTTCATAGTACAGGTCCTTCATGGGTCAGTACTGTCAGTGGTTCATAGTCCAGGTCCTTCATGGGTCAGTACTGTCAGTGGTTCATAGTCCAGGTCCTTCATGGGTCAGTACTGTCAGTGGTTCATAGTCCAGGTCCTTCATGGGTCAGTACTGTCAGTGGTATGTAGTCCAGGTCCTTCATGGGTCAGTACTGTCAGTGGTTCGTAGTCCAGGTCCTTCATGGGTCAGTACTGTCAGTGGTTCATAGTCCAGGTCCTTCATGGGTCAGTATTGTCAGTGGTTCATAGTCCAGGTCCTTCATGGGTCAGTACTGTCAGTGGTTCATAGTCCAGGTCCTTCATGGGTCAGTACTGTCAGTGGTTCATAGTCCAGGTCCTTCATGGGTCAGTACTGTCAGTGGTATGTAGTCCAGGTCCTTCATGGGTCAGTACTGTCAGTGGTTCGTAGTCCAGGTCCTTCATGGGTCAGTACTGTCAGTGGTTCATAGTCCAGGTCCTTCATGGGTCAGTACTGTCAGTGGTACGTAGTCCAGGTCCTTCATGGGTCAGTACTGTCAGTGGTTCATAGTCCAGGTCCTTCATGGGTCAGTACTGTCAGTGGTTCATAGTCCAGGTCCTTCATGGGTCAGTACTGTCAGTGGTATGTAGTCCAGGTCCTTCATGGGTCAGTACTGTCAGTGGTTCATAGTCCAGGTCCTTCATGGGTCAGTACTGTCAGTGGTTCATAGTCCAGGTCCTTCATGGGTCAGTACTGTCAGTGGTTCATAGTCCAGGTCCTTCATGGGTCAGTACTGTCAGTGGTTCATAGTCCAGGTCCTTCATGGGTCAGTACTGTCAGTGGTTCATAGTCCAGGTCCTTCATGGGTCAGTACTGTCAGTGGTTCATAGTCCAGGTCCTTCATGGGTCAGTACTGTCAGTGGTTCATAGTCCAGGTCCTTCATGGGTCAGTACTGTCAGTGGTTCATAGTCCAGGTCCTTCATGGGTCAGTACTGTCAGTGGTTCATAGTCCAGGTCCTTCATGGGTCAGTACTGTCAGTGGTATGTAGTCCAGGTCCTTCATGGGTCAGTACTGTCAGTGGTTCGTAGTCCAGGTCCTTCATGGGTCAGTACTGTCAGTGGTTCATAGTCCAGGTCCTTCATGGGTCAGTACTGTCAGTGGTACGTAGTCCAGGTCCTTCATGGGTCAGTACTGTCAGTGGTTCATAGTCCAGGTCCTTCATGGGTCAGTACTGTCAGTGGTTCATAGTCCAGGTCCTTCATGGGTCAGTACTGTCAGTGGTATGTAGTCCAGGTCCTTCATGGGTCAGTACTGTCAGTGGTTCATAGTCCAGGTCCTTCATGGGTCAGTACTGTCAGTGGTTCATAGTCCAGGTCCTTCATGGGTCAGTACTGTCAGTGGTTCATAGTCCAGGTCCTTCATGGGTCAGTACTGTCAGTGGTTCATAGTCCAGGTCCTTCATGGGTCAGTACTGTCAGTGGTTCATAGTCCAGGTCCTTCATGGGTCAGTACTGTCAGTGGTTCATAGTCCAGGTCCTTCATGGGTCAGTACTGTCAGTGGTTCATAGTCCAGGTCCTTCATGGGTCAGTACTGTCAGTGGTTCATAGTCCAGGTCCTTCATGGGTCAGTACTGTCAGTGGTTCATAGTCCAGGTCCTTCATGGGTCAGTACACATGGATCAGATCCCCATAAAGTCCAGACTGTAATGGTGGATGTGGTCCAGACCTGATGCGTCGGTCTGGTTCTCCATCCTCACTGATCACAGCCTCTCCTGTGACCCCCCGGTGCAGTTGTGTCCGTGTGTTGTGGATGGTCGGGTGTCGTCTCGGTGGCTCCTGCTCCTTTTCCAAAGCCCATATTTCAGTTGTTGAAGTCCGTTTGTCACAGTCCGTCATCCAGCTCTATTTATGACCTGCCTGACACACACACATTAATGTGGGACTCGTTAGCATTTGGCTTCATTTAAAGCCATATTTTTCTGCCCTTCATTTAATGGAGCGAAAGAAAGAGGCGGAGGAGAGGAGCTGAGGGGGCGGGGCTATTTCTGTCCTCCTGTTTTTGCTTCACTTCTTCCATTTCTCATGATATTAGTCTGTGAAAAATAATTTTACAAGGATGTGAAATAATTAAACAGTTGAGTGACTTCCAAACGAAAGATCCTACTGTATGAATGGATGAAAGGTTTTCAGTGGAGCTAAACCAGGAGTGTCAAACATGCGTCCCGGGGGCCAAACACAGCCCCCCAAAAGTTCCAGTCTGACCCCTGGGATGAATTTACAAAGTGTAAAAATTCACAGTCTTGAATTGAATTAAGCAAAAAAAAAATTAGCTTGAATTAAGGAAAAATTTTTGAATTGAGCAAAAAAATTTATTCAATTAAGTTAAAGAAATCTTAAATTAAGCCCCAAAAAAAATCTTGAATTAAGCAAAAAAAAAAAAGAAAAAATCTTAAATTAAGCAAAAAATCTTGAATTAAGCAAAAACTCTTGAATTAAGCAAAAAAGTATCTTGAATTAAGGAAAAATATTTGAATTGAACAAAAAAAAACCTTCAATTACATAAAAAAAAATCTCAAATTAAGCAAAAAAAAAAATCTTGAACTGAGCAAAAAAAAAAATCTTAAATTAAGCAAAAAATCTTGAATTAAGCAAAAAAGTCTTGAATTGACCAAAAAAAAATCTTCAGTTAAGAAAAGAAAATCTTGAATCTTGAAAAATCTCAAATTTATCAAAAAATCTTGAATCAAGCAAGAAAATAATAATTTGCTTGCATTAAGGAAAAAATCTTGAATTAAGCAACAAAAAAACTGTTCAATTAAGCAAAAAAATCTTGAATTAAGACAAAAAAAAAAAATCTCAAATTTAGCAAAAAATCTTGAATTAAGCAAAAAAATCTAGAATTAACATATAACAAATGAATTTCCAAAGTGTCTAAATTCCACAGTCCAGGCTGTGGAACTCATGTTTGTGTGGGTTCCACATCCAGACCAATCTGATCTACAGTCCAATAAGAACAGCAGAAGAACCCACACAAAAGAAGGACTGCAGATTTACTACTGGGTTTGATGGAAAAATAATATTACATTATGTCTGTAAATAATGACAACTGCAAATTTTTTGTCTGTTTTACTGCAAAAAATAACATTAAATTATGAAAATATTAACTTTTACAAACTATCGTGTGACAAAAAAAATAGCTTGAATTAAGGAAAAAATGTTGAATTAAGGAAAAAAAAAAGTTCAATTCCATCAAAAAATCTTTAATTTAGCAAAAAATCTTGAATTAACATCACGTTTGTCTTTGTTTTAGTGCAAAAAATCACATTAAATTCTGCAAATCTTTCCATTTCCAAACTCTCCTGTACCAATAAAATGTGACTAACCTGAACAAATGTGTCCAACCTGAAATGTCTGTATTAAATTCAGTCCAGTTTGAACTCTTTTCTTCCTGTTCCTCAGTGTTTAGTGTCTTTGTAGATCTGATCCAGAATGCACATGGACTAATGAGAAGTGGAGGAAGAAGACTGAGAAAATTACACTTATTTATCTGAAGAAATGTCAGTTTTTTCAGGTTATTCACATCTGTTTTGTTTGGATAGTTTATAAAAGTAAGTATTTTCATAACTTAATGTTTTTTTATTTTACACTAAAACATAGACATAAATTGTTAGCTGTCATTATTCATAGTTTTTTTAATTATTTTACTGGTCCGGCCCACTGCAGATCAAATCAGACTGAATGTGGAACCTGAACTAAACTGGTTTGACGCCGCTGCTCATGACCTTGTGTTGTTTTTTTGTTCCAGGCGTACGCCACTCCAACATCATCTGCGACAGCTGCAAGAAGCACGGCATCATGGGAATGCGATGGAAGTGCAAGGTGTGCTTTGACTACGACCTGTGCACTCAGTGTTACATGAACAACAAGCATGACCTGAGCCACGCCTTCGAACGCTATGAGACCGCCCACTCCCAGCCGTGAGTACCAGCCCCCCCCCCCCCCCCCCCCCCCCACACGGCTCAGACCGGTTTTCAGGTTCAGGTTCCCCAAGTCAGTTCAAAGACTTAGAAGAGTTAGTTTAACGCCAGGTGGAGGTCTGACAGGGAAGGTTCAGGAGTCAGTGACAAAGAGGAGCTAGCAGGTTGAGCTAGCAAACATAAGGCTGTTAGCATTAAAGCTAACCTTACTGTACCCGGGTAACGTCAGCATTTAATTAGCCATGTTAGAATAAGTACTGTACTTACCAATATCACACAAAGTTACATATAGACAGGTAACGTTATATAAGCTAATGTTTAGCGCTAGTACTAGCTAGCTAACGTTAGCTATTGATGCTAGCCTACTTTAAGTTGTATTGTTCATCATTTGAGATCCATCTTACCGTATCAGCTTCAGCCATCTTCTCTGCTGTAATAAGAGTGTTTTATTTACATCATTTCTGTTGTTGGAACATGGGACACGGTGCTGCGCTGTTTTACAACGTCATGAATATTTTGCAACTGGACACAGAACTACAGTTTTAGCCTGTGATGACATAGTGACTGTCCTGATTGGCCTGATCATGTGACTAAATCTGATCCGATCTTCTAAAAAATGCCAGATCAGTAGCATATGCTGCTCTTTAGCTCAGACGGGGACATCCTTAGTGTGTTACTGTCCAGCTGTGAGTGGACAAACACGTGTTAGGGTCTGAAGGACAGGTTAGGAGGGGCAGATGTGGACATGCAGGTCCACTGTGTCCTCCTGAGGAGACAATAGCAGCTGTGGAGGTTCTAAAGTGCTGCTGACATTCTGGTTGTTCCATGACAGACAGGGTGAGGCCTGAGCCGGATGTACCGTCCGCCACTGTTCCTTTTGTAATTCCAGCAGATTTAAAGGGAGGGGATTAGCATGCTAACAGTGTCAGCGCTGTGGATTAGCATGCTAACAGTGTCAGCGCTGTGGATTAGCATGCTAACAGTGTCAGCGCTGTGGATTAGCATGCTAACAGTGTCAGCGCTGTAGATTAGCATGCTAACAGTGTCAATGCTGTGGATTAGCACATGCTAACAATGTCAGCGCTGTGGATTAGCACATGCTAACAATGTCAGCGCTGTGGATTAACACATGCTAACATTGTCTGCGCTGTGGATTAACATGGTAATGCTGTCAGCTTCCTAGAAGATGTTCTGAAAGAAACACAATGAAGCGGAACATGTGAAGGTGGAACTGCATCCGCTCCGTCAAATGAATTATTCTGATCTGTTGTGTACCTGACTTTCCTCCAGTCCTACTGATACTGAACGGTCCTGTTGGTCCTAGTGGTCCTACTGATACTGAACGGTCCTGTTGGTCCTAATGGTCCTACTGATACTGAATGGTCGTAATGGTCCTACTGATACTGAACGGTCCTATTGGTCCTAGTGGTCCTACTGATACTGAACGGTCATAATGGTCCTACTGATACTGAACGGTCCTATTGGTCCTAGTGGTCCTACTGATACTGAACGGTCATAATGGTCCTACTGATACTGAACGGTCCTAGTGGTCCTACTGATACTGAATGGTCGTAATGGTCCTACTGATACTGAACGGTCCTATTGGTCCTAGTGGTCCTACTGATACTGAACGGTCATAATGGTCCTACTGATACTGAACGGTCCTAGTGGTCCTACTGATACTGAACGGTCGTAATGGTCCTACTGATACTGAACGGTCCTAGTGGTCCTACTGATACTGAATGGTCGTAATGGTCCTACTGATACTGAACGGTCCTATTGGTCCTAGTGGTCCTACTGATACTGAACGATCATAATGGTCCTACTGATACTGAACGGTCCTAGTGGTCCTACTGATACTGAATGGTCGTAATGGTCCTACTGATACTGAACGGTCCTAGTGGTCCTACTGATACTGAACGGTCGTAATGGTCCTAATAGTCCTACTGATACTGAATGGTCCTAATAGTCCTACTGATACTGAACAGTTCTAGTGGTCCTACTGATACTGAACGGTCGTAATGGTCCTAATAGTCCTACTGACACTGAATGGTCCTAATAGTCCTACTGATACTGAACGGTCCTAATAGTCCTACTGATACTGAATGGTCCTAATGGTCCTACTGATACTGAACGATCCTAGTGGTCCTACTGATACTGAATGGTCCTAATGGTCCTACTGATACTGAACGATCCTAGTGGTCCTACTGATACTGAACGGTCGTAATGGTCCTAATAGTCCTACTGATACTGAATGGTCCTAATAGTCCTACGGATACTGAATGGTCCTAATAGTCCTACTGATACTGAATTGTCCTAATAGTCCTACTGATACTGAACGATCCTAGTGGTGCTACTGATACTGAATGGTCCTAATGGTCCTACTGATACTGAATGGTCCTAATAATCCTACTGATACTGAATGGTCCTAATAGTCCTACTGATACTGAATGGTCCTAATGGTCCTACTGATACTGAATGGTCCTAGTGGTCCTACTGATACTGAATGGTCCTAATAGTCCTACTGATACTGAACGATCCTAGTGGTCCTACTGATACTGAATGGTCTTAATGGTCCTACTGATACTGAACGGTCCTAATAGTCCTACTGATACTGAACGATCCTAGTGGTCCTACTGATACTGAATGGTCCTAATGGTCCTACTGATACTGAATGGTCCTAATGGTCCTACTGATACTGAATGGTCCTAGTGGTCCTACTGATACTGAACGGTCCTAGTGGTCCTACTGATACTGAACGGTCCTAGTGGTCCTACTGATACTGAACGGTCCTAGTAGTCCAGTTGTTGTGTCTGATCTGGTGCTGGTGTGTGTCCGGTGCTGTAGTGGACAGAGTGTCCACTGGACTGGAGTCATGTGCTCCGTCTTAGCTCTGCTGTTTAATCATCGTGTGTGTGTGTGTGTGTGTGTGTGTGTGTGAGCGGTCAGAGCAGCATATGTGAGTAACATATGTTTACGAGGAGACGGTGGGGGGGGCTAGGGTTTAATCGGCTCTGACACACACACACACACACACACAAAACACAACACACAAACAACACACCATACAAACAACACACACAACACACACACACAATACAACACATAATACAACACACAACACTCAAACAACACACACATACAACAGACACAATACAACACACACACACAACACATAAACAACACACACACAACACATAAACAACACACACACAACACATAAACAGCACATACACAACACATAAACAACACACACAACACATAAACAACACACACAACACATAAACAACACACACACAACACATAACAACACATAATCAACAAACACACAACACATAATACAACGCACGCACACACACACACACACACACACACACACACACCAGCCGTTCCTATTGGGTGGAGTGGACTCTTAAACCCTTCAGTGGCTCATAAAGGGGCGTGGCTCCTGAAGGGGTGTGGCTCCAGCTGGCCCCATCAGGGCACCAATAACAGATGTCCACCTGTGTGTCCACCTGTATGTCCACCTGTGTGTCCACCTGTATGTCCACCTGTGTGTCCACCTGTGTGTCCACCTGTATGTCCACCTGTGTGTCCACCTGTATGTCCACCTGTGTGTCCACCTGTGTGTCCACCTGTATGTCCACCTGTGTGTCCACCTGTGTGTCCACCTGTGTGTCCACCTGTGTGTCCACCTGTATGTCCACCTGTGTGTCCACCTGTGTGTCCACCTGTGTGTCCACCTGTATGTCCACCTGTGTGTCCACCTGTATGTCCACCTCTGTGTCCACCTGTGTGTCCACCTGTATGTCCACCTGTGTGTCCACCTGTATGTCCACCTGTGTGTCCACCTATATGTCCACCTGTGTGTCCACCTGTGTGTCCACCTGTGTGTCCACCTGTATGTCCACCTGTGTGTCCACCTGTGTGTCCACCTGTATGTCCACCTGTGTGTCCACCTGTATGTCCACCTGTGTGTCCACCTGTATGTCCACTTCAGCTCTCAGATTGTTAGCCTCATTACTGAAGTCAGATGGACAAAAGTATGTGGACATGTGGGCTTCTTTTTATTTGTATCCATCTGTGTAGATGTTCAGCTCCAGAACATGGATGTGTCAGACACTGTGTACAGGTTGGATGTCCTTCAGAACAGCAAGTCCCCACCCCAACTTACACAAACACATGGAAATATGTATATCAGCTAAAATTTACTTAGGGCGTCAAATGAGTGTCCATTTTTGTAAAAAAAAAAAAAAAAAAAAAAGTTGTAAGAAATGCTTAGAATTTTGTTGAAATAATGCTCATATATGTAACTATCAGCTCACATGTGCTCACAGCTCTTCTGTGTCTGTGTTCATATTAAATCAGTCTCAGTGAATCCAAAGGAACTCTGTGTTGGTAAATGACAGTTGTTCAAATGGACAGGATTTCAGTTCTGTTCAACATGTTGATGCTCATATGAACTATGTTTTCAGCTCCAAAATGAACCATTTCAGCACAATTAATGCTATATTTTCATGTCACAAATGGACAAGTTCTATTTGAACTGAACTGAGCTGAAAAACAAATCTTCTCTTCTTTTGGATTCCCCAGTTTTTCTTCCCAGATTCTCTCCTCCATATCACATGTTTTATTTGTACAGGTTCAATCTGGAGTATGGTGCTGATCCATCCTGCTTCTGTTCCACCAATACATACATGAAGAATGGCACACAGCACTGTTTACATCAACACTTTTACAATAAGAAGCATTTTTAGACACAAAGAACAATTCTAGATTGTTCTTTCCTCTTTAGTCTGATGCTAAACTATCCAATAAATAATAGTGCTCCTAGTTTTTGCACAGGGATCATTAGTGTAAACGCTGACATGGCTGCAGAGCATCAGTATGATGGGATCCACAACAACCATGTCACATCCGTCCACTGACACATTTAGTGTTTTTGTGTCAGCTGGGATTGTTTCAGATCCACAATACCAACATTTAGGAAGAAGAGCACAATTAACAATAGGAAGTCTAGAAGTTTATTCCTAATAAAGTACTGGGACTGACCAGAGCATCATGGGTAATGTCACGTCCGTCCACCAGCAAAAGTTTTCCCATCCACGTGCTATTCCAAATCCAATATTTATGAAAATAGAGCTTCCACTGTCAGAGAATATCAGTAGTCTGTGCACAAATGGATTAGCATTATTTACACACACTTCTATGACTGTAGGACAACTGTTCTGGACACAAATGGACACTCATTTGACCCCTAAGGACATATATATATATATATATATATATATATATATATATATACATACACCCTAGGCCTGTAACGGTACACAAAATTTTCAGTTCAGTACGTTTTCGGTTTTCAAAGCCACTGTTCATTTTTTTTTGGTTCGGTATGGGAAGAAAGAAAACCCCTCAAAATGTCTATTAATACATTAATGAATGTTTTTTTAACATTTTTCCCCCAATTTTTGGAGACACTAGAATATAGAAAAACCGGAATAATATAATTCTGCTGCTATAAATCAAGTAGAAAATAAAATAAATTATTAATATTACTAAATGTATTTGAAACATTAGTATTGCACTTTTCCCTGAAAGGTGGTTTCGAACAAACATGAAAAATCTAATCCCAGTTCTGTCAGTTCACATTCTGCAGAAAAAGAACATAAAAATTCCACATGAAGTGCAACATTAACAGGAGGGTAAACTGGTATTCTGTCGGAACGAACTGAAGAGAAACACTGACAACACAATGAACCACAGGATTTATTTTAGGACAGAGAACAAACTGTTTAGGACACTGTGTGTATTTGTGTGTATGTGTGTGTGTGTGTGTGGGGATTTTATTTATTTATTTAAAAAAAAAAAACAGTTGTCAGAGCCGGGGTGTAGGAGGGGCATGCAGTTCTATACCTGCGGGTGTGGACTATAACTAACGTAACAAACGCTATCATGAAACGAAAGTGAAACTTTACATACTTTCAATGTTCTATTTATTCCTCTGTTATACAGTGTACATGACAGACAGACAGAGACAGACAGACAGACACAGACAGACAGACAGACA
>NW_021941501.1:0-12500 GCF_902148855.1 Sphaeramia orbicularis | reverse complement strand
GTTCAAGGTGTGATCGTAGACATCTGCCTGTATCTCCAACAGTATTAGCTAGGACTTACTCAGTCCTGTTTTGGTTCCAATAGAAGAGAAACGCAGAAAAAGTCTTGTTTCTGAACCGCTGTCAGCACCACGGTGTCGGTACTGTTTGGACCCAAACACAGTCCATACAGCAGGTCTGTGGACTGACATGAACGTGTGCTGGTGGGATGTGGCTCTGCTTCATAAACCCTGACGTCCGGGTTTTTCTCATGGATGAGCTGAGCTTTAACCTGGATTCTGACTGTACACTGAAGGAACCAGAGACCAGCTCCAGCTGAACAAGTCCAAGATCACTGCTCTGAAATGTCTGAGAACAGGTCCACACCGTAAATGGACTAGAGCGGACATATTTGAATCCAATTCATTGTTAAACCAGGGTTCTCAAACTCCTGTTCTTTCAGGTTCCACATTCAGACCCATTTGATCTGCAGTGGACCCAACCAGTAAAATAACAACAGAAGAACCCATAAATAATGACAACTGACAATTTATGTCTATGTTTGAGTGCAAAAAACCCATTAAATTATGAAAATACTGACTTTTATAAACTATTCAAACAAAAAAGATGTGAATAACCTGAAAAAACTGAAATTTCTTTATAAAAATCAGTGTAATTTTACCAGTCTTCTTCCTCCACTTCTCATTTGTCCATGTGCATTCTGGATCAGATCTACAAACTAGGCTTGTGCTAGCCTATCTCCACATCTCCATTGGCGAAGCATTTTCCTGGTTGGTGAAGTTGTTTTCAACCCGTGTATCCACAGTGGCGAAGGTATTTTTTAGTAAAATCAACCAACTTCCATCTGTGATGGAAAATGTCCAAGTGATAACCAAGGAAAAGAACAAATACGGTCTCCACTACTGAAGAGCGCTGACAGCCATCCAACTCACCCCAACGTTTCCCATTTTTTACGAATTCCCTCTGAACACAGAGGGGTACGCAGTGGTGCAGACCACCACCAGAGGAAGTGCAAACCAAACCTGTCACTCATTTGTCTTTTCTCTTCCTGCTGAAGCTAAACTTTTAAACCTTACAGAGAAAACACTAACATTAGTATCACAGTAGTGTTCCTCTGTCGTCTACAGGTTTGGTATTACTGACTCTCTTCTTCTTCTTCATTAAACTTTCCTCTTCTTCGTGGTATTTGTCCAGTATGGTTCATTCAGAGCGGCGCCCCCTGGTGGATTAACTGACAAACGCTCATTCCAACACATTAAATGTCAGTAGCAGCACTTTGTTCCAGTCAGACTAATGACAACGACAGTAAAGCACATTTCCGGATACACGTGTCTGGTGTGTGCAGGTGGGTGGGAGGGGCTGTTGATGGATGTGGGTACATGTGTGGGTATGTGTGTACATGTAGATGTGTACGTGTGGGCGTGCATGTGGGTAGGTGGGTGTATGGGCATGGGTGGAGGTGTTTGTGGGTGGGTGGGTGTGTGTGTGTGTGTGTGTGAATGGTCGAACATGTGGGATGGGTGGTGTGTATGTCTGGGAGTCAGTGGGTGTGTGTGCATATGCTTGTGCGGGTGAGTGAGGGACTGGGGTGTGTGTGGGGTTTGGGGGTTGGGCTTGGTGGGATGGGGGGGTGGTCCTCCGGGCCCCCAGGGTGCTTGGCTGTGGCATCGGGGTGCGCACTGGCCTGCAGCGAGTGGCGGTCTGGGCCGGCCTGGCCGCCCGGTGTGCTGGGTGGGACCCCTGCCCGGGGAGACGGGTGGCTCCTGGGCTCGTGGGGCTCGGGGGCCGGCGCCTTGCCTGCCCCTGGGTGGCCGGCCCCCGGCGGGGGGGTGGCGGCTGGCGTCCCTGGCCTCCTGGGGCCTGTGCTCGGCTGCTGTGGGGCCTCTGGTGGGGGGCCTCCGGTGGGGGGCCTCCCTCAACCATCTTCGGGGCGGGCACACTGTTGCCTCTCGGGGGGGGCGGGCTGGATCCCCCCTCTCTGTGGTGTCTGCTGGATGGCCGGGCCTTGGGGCCCTCTGGGTCTGCCCCTGATCCTTGGAGGGAGTGCGGTTGCGGTTGCATGTGTGTGTTCTTCACCTCAGTCTGGTTGCCTGGTTCACTCTGTCACAGCAGATGAATGTGAACAACTGATGTTGTGTGGATTTGTTTCTGGTATTATTTGTGTGAACGTGGTATACGATATTTTGTTCATGCTTTCTTTTCTCATATTCATCATTTAATAGGTCTTATGTATGTTGTTGTATTTTTTTGTAGTTTTATTTGTTTTGTTTTGTTTTCTTCTCTCTTTTCTGCCCAGTTTACTCAGTTCTGGTTGTAGTTACTGTTTCCATTATAATTATCACCATGATTGTTACTGTTTGTATTGTTGATACTTCCTTGTGAGGGTCTTTGCCACCTTCTTCTCTCTTGCTCTCTCCCCTTCACCCCCCCCCCCCCAGGTCAGGTCCGGCATCGAAATGTGGTTCAACAAAACGCATAATAAACACAGTAGAATATCAAGGGGAGCTTCATGTACTTTATGAAGTTACCCTTGGCAAAGCAAATTTGTTCAGCACCAAAAGGAACCAGACTACCATTCTGCTGTTAGGATGCTGGACAAGACAAAGGAAAAGAAAAAAAAAAAAAAAAAAAAAAAGACAAAAAAGAAAATAAAGCACATTTACAAAAGGAACTAACAACTGGAATGGGATTACTAAGGACTAGGATCAGTACTCAGTATCAGCAAGTACTCAATAAATAGTCAAATAGTTGAAAAGAAGTCAATTACCTGAGATATCTAAGTTTAAATTAGTAATCAGTCCATGTCCATTCTAGTCTGGGCAGGAGTAACTTTAGTGTAAATAAAGTTATTTCCAGAGTCCATATCTGTCCATATTTAATTACCAAATGACTTGATGATAAATCATTTCTCACTGGTAAATTTATTTTATATTGAATCTCATGAACATCAGTGGTCAGAATAACTGTATTTATACATCTATCATTTATTGTTCTGTTATACATTAGATTAGAAATAAAAATAGTTTAGATGAAAATGTTGACTTAAATTCATTTTTTATGATTTTTTTGTATGAAACTGAAACCAGATTGAACAGATTTTTCAGCTCAAAATGCACCAGAATGCAGGAAAAAGACTGCATTTTTACAGACATTTCCCAGGGGAGCTATGTTTGTCGCTGCAGTCCGCTACGTGCCCCACTGCAGGGACCCAGGCTGGACCCAGACTGGACCCAGGCTGGACCCAGGCTGGACCCAGACTGGACCCAGGCTGGACCCAGACTGGACCCAGACTGGACCCAGGCTGGACCCAGACTGGACCCAGGCTGGACCCAGACTGGACCCAGACTGGACCCAGGCTGGACCCAGGCTGGACCCAGACTGGACCCAGACTGGACCCAGGCTGGACCCAGACTGGCTGTGACTTTTTGTGGCTACACTCACTTCTACTAATGTAGCCACAGTGGCTGGATCTTTCATTTTCCTAGTGCAAGCACAGACAAAGACACTAAACACTGAGGAACAGGAAGAAAAGAGTTCAAACTGGACTGAATTTAATACAGACATTTCAGGTTGGACACATTTGTTCAGGTTAGTCACATTTTATTGGTACAGGAGAGTTTGGAAATGGAAAGAGTTTCACAATTTAATGTGATTTTTTTCACTAAAACTAAGACAAACATTTGCAGTTGTCATTATTTACAGACATAATGTCATATTATTTTTCCATCAGTCCCAGTAGTAAATCTGCAGTCCTTCTTCTGTGTGGGTTCTTCTGCTGTTCTTATTGGACTGTAGATCAGATTGGTCTGGATGTGGAACCCACACTAACATGAGTTCCACAGCCTGGACTGTGGAATTTAGACACTTTGGAAATTCATCCCAGGGGTCGGACTGGAACCTTTGGGGGGACGCAGGTTTGACAGCCCTGGGTTGAACTAATGACCAAGACTTAAAAAGCCTCAAGTGTGTGTGTGTGTGTGTGTGTGTGTGTGTGTGTGTGTGTGTGTGTGTGTGTGTATTATACGTCTGACATATGGGTTCATTATAAATCAGGTCAGTTCAGGTTCCACATTCAGCCCAGTTTAATCTGAAGTGGATCAGAACCAGAACAATAAGAAGACAATAACCTGGACAGAATGACAAATACAAACTGAAAAAAACAAAACATTAAATTCTGAAAATATTTACATTTGCAAATTATTCAAACAAAAAAGATGTGAATAACCTGAAAAAATTGATGAAAAAAATAAAAGGTCTGCACACTCTTCATCAATTTTTTTCATCAATGTTTTTTCATCAATTTTTTTCATCATTTTTTTCATCAGTTTTTTTCATCATTTTTTTTTGGGATCCTGCACACCTTTCATTTTCTGGATGTGCGTGTTGATCACCTCTCTTCATGATTAACCTGAAAAAGTGACATTTCTGAATGTGTGAATGTAAAAGCTGAACTAAAGCTGTTCCACATCATCCACTCTGACTGTCTTCAGTCATTTAACTGGGCCTGGGTTTCCTGTGGGTTTGGATCGGAGCGTTTGTTGAACTCCGTGCTCTGGTCTTGTTTTTCAGAGTGAGTCTGGCACCGCGGCAGAACCTCCCACGGATCATCCTCAAAGGAATCTTCCAGGGAGTTAAAGTGGTCCGAGGACCGGACTGGGACTGGGGCAACCAGGACGGTGAGTGGACCCTGACCTGGGACTGGACCGGACCAGCACAACCACACCCTGACCCACACCCTGACCCACACCCTGACCCACACCCTGACCCACACCCTGACTCTGACCCCCACCTTGACCCTGACCCACATCCTAACCTCCACCCTCACCTCTACCCCCACCCCTACCCCTACCTCCACCCTCACCTCTAACCCCACCTCTAACCCCACCCCTACCTCTTCATAGTGTTCATGCATCCACAGCTCATACTTCTGTTGTAACCCCTGGTCTCTTTAATGTTGATGCGTGTGTGTGTGTGTGTGTTTACTTGTTCTACTTCCTGTTTTAATGCTCTTTTCTTTAACTGTTTTCAGTTTGACATCATGTGACCACTCCTCATTCCATTGTGTCAAAGTTGTGACTGACATGTTTGATGTTGAAATCCTTTTCCAGTGAAACTGAGGAGCATCAGTCTGACACATGACTGGTCCAAATGACAGCCCTGTGGTGGGGGGGGTGGGGGGGGGTGGGGGGGGTGCAGATGGGCTGGTGCTATTCCTGTCTCTGTCTCCTGGTCTGGGGTGGGGGGGGGGGTCATGGTTGTCTCTGCTTTTATGTGAATGAGTCCAACTGTCCTTTTGGTGTCTTTGAAGCCGACGCCCTGGAGGAGGTTCTGCACATGTGCACAGATGCCCCCCCCCAGCCCACCGTGGTATCTTCCGGGTCACTGGCTGAGTGGGTGTAGTCGGGCGCTGCAGCCACATCTGAACTCCCTCTGTTGTGTGTTTCTGAAACCCAAATGCACTGCTTCAGTCCTAGTTCTGGTTCCGCTCAAACGGATCCTAAACCCCCCGTTTCCAGGATTTAGACTCCGCCCACACACTGATGTGTTATTGTCTACTGCATATGTGTGTGTGTGTGTGTGTGCGTGCAGGTGGGGAGGGTAAGGTGGGGAAGGTAGTGGATATTCGCGGCTGGGACACAGAGTCCGGTCGCAGCGTGGCCAGTGTCACCTGGTCCAACGGAACCACCAACGTCTACCGGATGGGCCACAAGGGGAAGGTGGACCTGAAGTATGTGTCTGACGGACAAGGGGGGTTCTACTACAAAGACCACCTACCCAAACTGGGTAAGACACTCACACACACCTGGGGTCCACTAAAGGCCCAGAACAGGGATTTACTGACCCAATATGTGGAGCTCAGTATTTGTATGATGATGTAATATTTGACCTGCTGTTGTGAGCACAAAGCTTTAGCCTCAGTTCCTGACCCCTGACCTCTGACCCCTGGCCTCTGACCCCTGACCCTGACCCTGACCCCGTCCGTGTAGGAGAACACGCAGAGCTGCAGCGACAGGAGAGCGCAGACGGACATTCCTTCCAGCAGGGGGACAAGGTCAAATGTCTCCTGGAGGTGGACATCCTGAGGCAGATGCAGGAGGGACACGGAGGATGGAACCCCAAAATGGCAGAGGTAGGCTTTACACAACAGGCTGAGTGAAGGGGACCATGTGTGGACAGGCACAGAAAACTGAAGAGCAGGGACCAGACGTCTCAGCCATGTCCACCTGAAACCAAACCAAACCAAACACACTTTACATGTTTAGCCTGAAATGTCTGTGTTTATGGGTCCGCACTGGTCCTCCCTGTGTACCCTAAGGTGTCTTAAGCTGCTGTCCTTTGTGTCGTTAAAATGGACGCCTAAATCTAAGGTTACATAGATGCACTGAAACATCTGTCTGTCAGATATGGACATGTATGAGATCTGGGTCTGTAAGGGGACAAGAAACAAACTAAGAGTTCAACCAATAAGAACGACTGTGTTCAAAAACCAAGAAGCAACAGTCGAAGAAATTCTGTTAATCAAATGAAATGTCATTTGAAACAGGATTGAGGATGAAAAACGTGATAATAAAAGTGTTAATTATCATCAGTCTATAACTTATTCTTCTCTTCTAGTTCTTGGTCTTTAAAATGTCCAAAAATAGACTCTTTTGTCACGGTTCCAGATGATGGGTTTTATGCTGCGTTCCAGTCCACCTGTAACTCCTGTTCTTCCATCCTTCTACTGCTGTTCTTCCATCCTTCTACTGCTTTTCTTCCATCCTTCTGCTGCTGTTCTTCCATCCTTCTACTGCTGTTTTTCCATCCTTCTACTGGTGTTTTTCCATTCTTCTACTGCTGTTTTTCCATCCTTCTACTGCTGTTCTTCCATTCTTCTACTGCTTTTCTTCCATTCTTCTACTGCTTTTCTTCCATCCTTCTGCTGCTGTTCTTCCATCCTTCTACTGCTGTTTTTCCATTCTTCTACTGCTGTTCTTCCATTCTTCTACTGCTTTTCTTCCATCCTTCTGCTGCTGTTCTTCCATCCTTCTACTGCTGTTCTTCCATCCTTCTACTGCTGTTCTTCCATTCTTCTACTGCTTTTCTTCCATCCTTCTGCTGCTGTTCTTCCATCCTTCTACTGCTGTTTTTCCATCCTTCTACTGCTGTTCTTCCATCCTTCTACTGCTGTTTTTCCATCCTTCTACTGCTGTTTTTCCATCCTTCTACTGCTGTTCTTCCATCCTTCTACTGCTGTTTTTCCATCCTTCTACTGCTGTTTTTCCATCCTTCTACTGGTGTTCTTCCATCCTTCTACTGCTGTTTTTCCATCCTTCTACTGCTGTTCTTCCATTCTTCTACTGCTTTTCTTCCATCCTTCTGCTGCTGTTCTTCCATCCTTCTACTGCTGTTCTTCCATTCTTCTACTGCTTTTCTTCCATCCTTCTACTGGTGTTCTTCCATCCTTCTACTGCTGTTTTTCCATTCTTCTACTGCTGTTCTTCCATTCTTCTACTGCTTTTCTTCCATCCTTCTGCTGCTGTTCTTCCATCCTTCTACTGCTGTTTTTCCATCCTTCTACTGCTGTTCTTCCATCCTTCTACTGCTGTTCTTCCATCCTTCTACTGCTGTTTTCCATCCTTCTACTGCTGTTCTTCCATCCTTCTACTGCTGTTTTTCCATTCTTCTACTGCTGTTTTTCCATCCTTCTACTGGTGTTTTTCCATCCTTCTGCTGCTGTTCTTCCATTCTTCTACTGGTGTTTTTCCATTCTTCTACTGGTGTTTTTCCATTCTTCTACTGGTGTTTTTCCATCCTTCTACTGCTGTTTTTCCATTCTTCTACTGGTGTTTTTCCATCCTTCTCCTGCTGTTTTTCCATTCTTCTACTGGTGTTTTTCCATCCTTCTACTGGTGTTTTTCCATTCTTCTACTGGTGTTTTTCCATCCTTCTCCTGCTGTTTTTCCATCCTTCTACTGCTGTTTTTCCATCCTTCTACTGGTGTTTTTCCATTCTTCTACTGGTGTTTTTCCATTCTTCTACTGGTGTTTTTCCATCCTTCTACTGCTGTTTTTCCATTCTTCTACTGGTGTTTTTCCATCCTTCTCCTGCTGTTTTTCCATCCTTCTACTGCTGTTTTTCCATCCTTCTACTGGTGTTTTTCCATTCTTCTACTGGTGTTTTTCCATCCTTCTCCTGCTGTTTTTCCATTCTTCTACTGGTGTTTTTCCATCCTTCTACTGGTGTTTTTCCATCCTTCTACTGCTGTTCTTCCATTCTTCTACTGGTGTTTTTCCATCCTTCTCCTGCTGTTTTTCCATCCTTCTACTGCTGTTTTTCCATCCTTCTACTGGTGTTTTTCCATTCTTCTACTGGTGTTTTTCCATCCTTCTCCTGCTGTTTTTCCATTCTTCTACTGGTGTTTTTCCATCCTTCTCCTGCTGTTTTTCCATCCTTCTACTGCTGTTTTTCCATCCTTCTACTGGTGTTTTTCCATTCTTCTACTGGTGTTTTTCCATCCTTCTCCTGCTGTTTTTCCATTCTTCTACTGGTGTTTTTCCATCCTTCTACTGGTGTTTTTCCATCCTTCTACTGGTGTTTTTCCATCCTTCTACTGGTGTTTTTCCATCCTTCTACTGGTGTAAATGCACTGGAATGTTCAGTCAAACCTGGGACTTCCACCTTTGAACTTGTACTAGATCCATGTTCTCCCAGTTCTGAGTTCTGACATCACGTAGCAGTGGTGCCCCCCCATGGATGTGGTGTTTATGCAGATTTTTTATTAAAACAAGGTATTACTCTGATATTATTTATCTGTAAATGTTCTGTATAATCAGCAGCTGCTCTAGTGTTAGCTAGTTTTCAGTCCAATGAGTGACAGAAGAAATTAAAACCAAATCTGAATCCAAATAAACAGAGAACATCAAAGGTAGAACAGCTTCTCTGTCCTTATGCACCGTTTTTCCTCCTCTGTTTCCCTCAAATAAGCAAAGAACAAACACCTCTGGGATAGAAATGACTATAAAAGAACATAATGTACGGTCCACCATGCTGGTTTGTTTACATTTAACTCCCATAATTCCTTGCGCTCAGACAGTTTGGCCTGACTTGCCTGGAACGTTACAAAGTCATGAGTCGTGGTTTGAAGTCGTGACTTACGGACTCAAAAAACGGCCTTGAATGCAGCATAAATGTATGTTTGTGCTCCATAAGACCAGGATGTTGAGTTGACCAAACCTCCCACCTCACCCCCCTGTACGGTGGTGTTTCCAGTACATCTGCCGGATCGGAACCGTCCACAGAATCACTGACCGGGGAGACGTCCGAGTCCAGTACAGCAACAACATCCGCTGGACCTTCCACCCAGGAGCCCTGACCAAGGTACGCACACCCCCCACCCCCAGCCCCCCCCCAGGAGCCCTGACCAAGGTACGCACACCCCCCACCCTGTACTACTGTACTACAGTAGTACAGTAGTACAATACTACTGTATTCAGTATTTTGTATACAGTCTGGTCCTCATGTAGTCCAGGTCTGATCCAGTCCAGGTCTGATCCGGTCCTCCTCCTGTGGTCTGCTCCTCCTGTCAGTAACTGCCTCCTCTTCGTCTTCTTCTGTGTTTCAGGTGAACACCTTTGCAGTGGGTGAACTGGTTCGGGTCCTGGAGGACATGGACAGTGTGAAGAGGCTGCAGGCGGGACATGGGGAGTGGACGGACAGCATGGCCCCCGTACGTACGCTCAGTTAAATACATGTTCATATGACCGACCCCCCAGGGTTTCAACAGCACATCTGAGCCACACGGGGGGGGGCACCTCATGTGGTTTAGGACCAATCCCAAAACACCCCTTGGCCCCTCCCCCTTTGTTTCTTCTGCACAGCTTGATGATAGGCTGATCGTTTGAATCAGGTGTGTAGGAGACCAGCCCCCCAGGACCAGGACTGGCCAGCCCTGGGTTAGGGGTCAGGGTTAGGGTCAGACCTAGCTAACATTAGCTATGTTTCCTTCATTAACTCACTCTTTGTGCTGCATACATTTGTTTAACTCCCTTAAACTCCTGTTAAATCCTTCCACACATGTGAGTGGACGGCCCACGTCTGCACATGCGGTCCTACCTGGGTGCTTTTCCACACCAGACCAGGTTGTGTCGGTCCCTTTGTACCTTCTTGGTTGGTTGCGTCTGAGCTGCTCTACTTCCTGTTCCTGAGCTGTTCTACTTCCTGTTTGTGTGTGCAGGTGCTGGGTCAGGTGGGGAAGGTGTTGAAGGTCTACGCAGACGGTGACCTCCGCGTGGCCTTTGGGGGTCAGACCTGGACCTTTAACCCGGCGTGCCTCTGCGCTCAGCCCGTGGAGGTGGATGCTAACCTCATGACTGCTGAGAACCCCAACGAATCTGGAAGTAAGGGCTGTGGGCAGGCCCAGGGGGCGGGGCTTCAACGGCTAACCACACCCCAGCTCCACCCCCAGCTCTGGCTCCGCCTTTTCTCCTTCTGCATCGGCTCGTTCATCTGCTCCTAACCCTGCATTCAGCTGCGCATCTGTGTGTGTGTGTACATGTGTGCATATGTGTGCGTGTGCATGTATGTGTGTGTGTGTGTGTGTGTGCATGTGTGTGTATGTGTGTGCGTGTGTGTGTATGTGTGTGCGTGTGTGTGTTTGTGCGTGTGTGTGCATATGTGTGCGTGTGTGTCTGCGTGCATGTGTGCGCACGTGCGTCTGTGTGTGCCTGTGTGTGTGTGTGTGTGTGTGCATGTGTGCATATGTGTGTGTGTGTGCATGTGTGTGTGTACGTGTGCATATGTGTGTGTGTGCATGTGTGCATATGTGTGTGTGTGTGTGTGTGCGCGTGTGTGTACTTACACTCTTGTCATTGGTCCTTCTCATTAACAGCGTTGGGCTTCTTCAGCTCATTCGTCCTCCTGTCTTCAGTTCTCATCAGTGTCTTCATGAGCGTCCGTGCATGTTTTTTTTTAACTGTTTCTTCATGAGTCCACCTCAGCCACAGCGCTCTAACGTGTGTGTGTGTTGAATTACAGTGCTTGTGAGGACATTTTTTTGGTTCTGCTCATTAACCTCCGTCCCTTTTCCAGTTCTCTGTCAGGCTTTTGCGGACACAGCTGTATGCATGTGGTCAGTGCTGCCCAGGTCCCCCTCTCTGACCCCTCTGTGTCCTCTGTCTGTCCAGGTACTGTGATCTCAGTGCTGGAGAAGCTTCTGTCTCAGTCCACCGAACAGGACAACCCCACCCGGCTGGTCATCGAGGCAGCGCACGGCAGCGCCAACAAAGTACGGGAGCTGGTGACCAAGTACCCCGACAAGGTGAGAGTGCCACTGCTGCACTGGACTGAAGTCCACCAGTTCATCCAAGAGTTGAAAACAACTGAAAATCACCCGAAAAACACCTGAAAACACCCGAGAAACACCTGAAAACACTCGAAAAACACATGAAAACACCTGAAAACACCTGAAAGACACCCGAGAAACACCTGAAAACACCCGAAAAACACCTGAAAACACCCGAGAAACACCTGAAAACACCCGAGAAACACCTGAAAACACCCGAAAAACACCTGAAAACACCCGAAAACACCTGAAAAACACCTGAAAACACCCGAAAAACACCTGAAAACACCAGAAAAAGACCTGAAAACACCTGAAAAACACCCGAAAACACCTGAAAAACACCTGAAAACACCCAAAAAGCACCCAAAATAAACCTGAAAACACCCGAGAAACACCTGAAAACACCCGAAAAGCACCCGAAAAACACCTGAAAACACCTGAAAAACACCTGAAAACACCTAAAAAACACCCACAAAACACCTGAAAACACCTGAAAAAGACCTGAAAACACCTGAAAAACACCTGAAAACACCTAAAAAACACCCACAAAACACCTGAAAAACACCTGAAAACACCTGAAAACACCTAAAAAACACACACAAAACACCTGAAAAACACCTGAAAACACCTAAAAAACACACAAAACACCTGAAAACACCTGAAAACACCTAAAAACACCCACAAAACACCTGAAAACACCTAAAAAACACACACAAAACATCTGAAAAACACCTGAAAACACCTAAAAAACACCCACAAAACACCTGAAAAACACCTGAAAAACACCTGAAAACACCTAAAAAACACCCACAAAACACCTGAAAAACACCTGAAAACACCTAAAAAACACCCACAAAACACCTGAAAAACACCTGAAAACACCTAAAAAACACCCACAAAACACCTGAAAAACACCTGATAACACCTGAAAACACCTGAAAACACCTAAAAAACACCCACAAAACACCTGAAAAACACCTGATAACACCTGAAAACACCTGAAAACACCTAAAAAACACACACAAAACACCTGAAAAACACCTGAAAACACCTAAAAAAACACCTGAAAAACACCTGAAAACACCTAAAAAACACACACAAAACACCTGAAAAACACCTGAAAACACCTAAAAAAAACACCTGAAAAACACCTGAAAACACCTAAAAAACACAACACCT
>NW_021941500.1:0-36717 GCF_902148855.1 Sphaeramia orbicularis | reverse complement strand
GTAAAACTGGAGTAAAACTGTTGTAAAACTGGAGTAAAACTGTTGTAAAACTGGAGTAAAACTGGAGTAAAACTGTTGTAAAACTGGAGTAAAACTGGAGTAAAACTGTTGTAAAACTGGAGTAAAACTGGAGTAAAACTGTTGTAAAACTGGAGTAAAACTGGAGTAAAAGTATCCATGACCTACACAAACATGAGGAATGAAGTGGTTTCAACGTCTGTGTCAAACAGGAAGTCCACACAGAATGAAACATGTGAGCGCTTCAAACTGAAACATGCCAAAAAAAAAAAAAAAAAAAAAAAAAAAAATGGCAGAACTGTTCAGGTACAGCTTATTTTATTTAGAATGAACATGTAAAAATAAACTGATAAAAGACATAAAACTTTTTTTGTTTGTTCTGTTTTGTTTTATTTTAACTACTTGTTTGTTTGGGTTTTTTTGTCTTGTTTTGTTAATTAGACAATTGTTGTATCTATTCTGTGCAGCGACCCAGAGGTGCAACAGCCCAAAAATTATCCACTATAAGAAAAAAAACCAGAACAGCCCACAAAAAATTATCCACTATAAGAAAAAAACCCAGAACAGCCCACAAAAAATTAGCCACTATAAGAAAAAAAACCAGAACAGCCCACAAAAAATTATCCACTATAAGAAAAAAAACCAGAACAGCCCACAAAAAATTAGCCACTATAAGAAAAAAAGAGAACAGCCTAAAAAATGATCCACTAATGTAGTCCAACAGTCCAACAGTCCATTAGTCTAACTGGAGCATTTAGCCCCAGCTAACACATGTAGGCCCAGCTAACACATGTAGGCCCAGCTAACACATTTAGCCCCAGCTAACACATGTAGGCCCAGCTAACACATGTAGGCCCAGCTAACACATTTAGCCCCAGCTAACACATGTAGCCCCAGCTAACACATGTAGGCCCAGCTAACACATGTAGGCCCAGCTAACACATGTAGGCCCAGCTAACACATTTAGCCCCAGCTAACACATGTAGGCGCAGCTAAGACATGTAGGCCCAGCTAACACATGTAGGCCCAGCTAACACATGTAGGCCCAGCTAACACATTTAGCCCCAGCTAACACATGTAGGCGCAGCTAAGACATGTAGGCCCAGCTAACACATGTAGCCCCAGCTAACACATGTAGGCCCAGCTAACACGTTTAGCCCCAGCTAACACATGTAGGCGCAGCTAAGACATGTAGGCCCAGCTAACACATGTAGGCCCAGCTAACACATGTAGCCCCAGCTAACACATGTAGGCCCAGCTAACACATGAAGGTGCAGCTAAGACATGTAGGCCCAGCTAACACATGTAGGCCCAGCTAACACATGTAGGCCCAGCTAACACATGTAGCCCCAGCTAACACATGTAGGCCCAGCTAACACATGTAGGCCCAGCTAACACATGTAGCCCCAGCTAACACATGTAGGCGCAGCTAAGACATGTAGGCGCAGCTAACACATGTAGGCCCAGCTAACACATGTAGGCCCAGCTAACACATGTAGGCCCAGCTAACATATGTAGGCGCAGCTAAGACATGTAGGCGCAGCTAACACATGTAGGCCCAGCTAACACATGTAGCCCCAGCTAACACATGTAGGCCCAGCTAACACATGTAGCCCCAGCTAACACATGTAGGCCCAGCTAACACATGTAGGCGCAGCTAAGACATGTAGGCCCAGCTAACACATGTAGCCCCAGCTAACACATGTAGCCCCAGCTAACACATGTAGCCCCAGCTAACACATGTAGGCCCAGCTAACACATGTAGCCCCAGCTAACACATGTAGGCCCAGCTAACACATGTAGGCGCAGCTAAGACATGTAGGCCCAGCTAACACATGTAGCCCCAGCTAACACATGTAGCCCCAGCTAACACATGTAGCCCCAGCTAACACATGTAGCCCCAGCTAACACATTTCCCAGTCAGTGCATTCAGTCTGATGACAGCGGTGAGTCGTACAAACAGATTCAACACTTCCACACCTCTCTTCAGTCATTCCAGCAGATTTATCGCTTCAACATCGTCCATAAACAAACCGCCCTCCTTGTCATTATTAAATGCTGGACCTCACAACCATCAGTTCTTTATTTACAAAAAAGGTACAAAACCATTACTTTGTGTAAATATGTTGAATTTAACTGGAAGCTATTTTCCATCTGCACAGATCTTATATCGATATTATATTAAACAGAGCAAAATATAAGAAGAAATGTTGATAAATCACTTAAAAAGCTTAAAAATACGTCATTTGTAGGTTTGTTGTATAATTTGTCTGTATATTTTGTGTCTATGTGGTTCCTTATGTATAAGTACATGTTTATGTAAATATATTATGTGAAATAATAATAATAATAATAATAAAAATTGAGAAAACTGCCATCAAAGAAGTTGTGCACTGTAAAAAAAAAAAAAAAAAAAAAAAAAAAAGAAAGAAAGAAAGAAAACAAAAACAGTATTTTTCCAGCAGCTGGGGTGCTGAAAAAATACTGTAAAATAACAGAAAATAACCATCTCATAAAAATATGGTAATTTTCCATAATTCTAATATATTTTTTTGCCCAAACTTTACATGGGATTTTACTTTCTTTTCTTTTATTTATTTCTTTTTTTTTTTTTTCTTTTTTTTTTTTTTTTTTTGACTTTTTAATGTTTAATAAAGAATATTTACATGTATTAAAACAATGACATCACACCAACCCACAGGAAGGATGACATCACACCAAACTACAGGAAGGATGACATCACACCAACCCACAGGACAGATGACATCACACCAACCCACAGGACAGATGACATCACACCAAACTACAGGAAGGATGACATCACACCAACCCACAGGAAGGATGACATCACACCAACCCACAGGAAGGATGACATCACACCAAACTACAGGAAGGATGACATCACACCAACCCATAGGAAGGATGACATCACACCAACCCACAGGAAGGATGACATCACACCAAACTACAGGAAGGATGACATCACACCAACCCACAGGAAGGATGACATCACACCAAACTACAGGAAGGATGACATCACACCAACCCACAGGAAGGATGACATCACACCAACCCACAGGACAGATGACATCACACCAAACTACAGGACAGATGACATCACACCAAACTACAGGAAGGATGACATCACACCAACCCACAGGACAGATGACATCACACCAACCCACAGGACAGATGACATCACACCAAACTACAGGAAGGATGACATCACACCAACCCACAGGACAGATGACATCACACCAACCCACAGGACAGATGACATCACACCAAACTACAGGAAGGATGACATCACACCAACCCACAGGACAGATGACATCACACCAACCCACAGGACAGATGACATCACACCAAACTACAGGAAGGATGACATCACACCAACCCACAGGAAGGATGACATCACACCAACCCACAGGAAGGATGACATCACACCAAACTACAGGAAGGATGACATCACACCAACCCATAGGAAGGATGACATCACACCAACCCACAGGAAGGATGACATCACACCAACCCACAGGACAGATGACATCACACCAACCCACAGGAAGGATGACATCACACCAACCCACAGGAAGGATGACATCACACCAAACTACAGGAAGGATGACATCACACCAACCCACAGGACAGATGACATCACACCAAACTACAGGAAGGATGACATCACACCAACCCACAGGAAGGATGACATCACACCAACCCACAGGAAGGATGACATCACACCAAACTACAGGAAGGATGACATCACACCAACCCATAGGAAGGATGACATCACACCAACCCACAGGACAGATGACATCACACCAACCCACAGGACAGATGACATCACACCAAACTACAGGAAGGATGACATCACACCAACCCACAGGAAGGATGACATCACACCAACCCACAGGAAGGATGACATCACACCAAACTACAGGAAGGATGACATCACACCAAACTACAGGAAGGATGACATCACACCAACCCACAGGAAGGATGACATCACACCAAACTACAGGAAGGATGACATCACACCAAACTACAGGAAGGATGACATCACACCAAACTACAGGAAGGATGACATCACACCAACCCACAGGAAGGATGACATCACACCAACCCACAGGAAGGATGACATCACACCAACCCACAGGAAGGATGACATCACACCAACCCACAGGAAGGATGACATCACACCAAACTACAGGAAGGATGACATCACACCAACCCACAGGAAGGATGACATCACACCAACCCACAGGACAGATGACATCACACCAACCCACAGGAAGGATGACATCACACCAACCCACAGGACAGATGACATCACACCAACCCACAGGAAGGATGACATCACACCAACCCACAGGAAGGATGACATCACACCAAACTACAGGAAGGATGACATCACACCAACCCACAGGACAGATGACATCACACCAACCCACAGGACAGATGACATCACACCAAACTACAGGAAGGATGACATCACACCAACCCACAGGAAGGATGACATCACACCAACCCACAGGAAGGATGACATCACACCAAACTACAGGAAGGATGACATCACACCAACCCATAGGAAGGATGACATCACACCAACCCACAGGAAGGATGACATCACACCAAACTACAGGAAGGATGACATCACACCAACCCACAGGAAGGATGACATCACACCAAACTACAGGAAGGATGACATCACACCAACCCACAGGAAGGATGACATCACACCAACCCACAGGACAGATGACATCACACCAAACTACAGGACAGATGACATCACACCAAACTACAGGAAGGATGACATCACACCAACCCACAGGACAGATGACATCACACCAACCCACAGGACAGATGACATCACACCAAACTACAGGAAGGATGACATCACACCAACCCACAGGACAGATGACATCACACCAACCCACAGGACAGATGACATCACACCAAACTACAGGAAGGATGACATCACACCAACCCACAGGAAGGATGACATCACACCAACCCACAGGAAGGATGACATCACACCAAACTACAGGAAGGATGACATCACACCAACCCATAGGAAGGATGACATCACACCAACCCACAGGACAGATGACATCACACCAACCCACAGGACAGATGACATCACACCAAACTACAGGAAGGATGACATCACACCAACCCACAGGAAGGATGACATCACACCAACCCACAGGAAGGATGACATCACACCAAACTACAGGAAGGATGACATCACACCAACCCACAGGACAGATGACATCACACCAACCCACAGGACAGATGACATCACACCAAACTACAGGAAGGATGACATCACACCAACCCACAGGAAGGATGACATCACACCAACCCACAGGAAGGATGACATCACACCAAACTACAGGAAGGATGACATCACACCAACCCATAGGAAGGATGACATCACACCAACCCACAGGAAGGATGACATCACACCAAACTACAGGAAGGATGACATCACACCAACCCACAGGAAGGATGACATCACACCAAACTACAGGAAGGATGACATCACACCAACCCACAGGAAGGATGACATCACACCAACCCACAGGACAGATGACATCACACCAAACTACAGGAAGGATGACATCACACCAAACTACAGGAAGGATGACATCACACCAACCCACAGGACAGATGACATCACACCAACCCACAGGACAGATGACATCACACCAAACTACAGGAAGGATGACATCACACCAACCCACAGGACAGATGACATCACACCAAACTACAGGAAGGATGACATCACACCAAACTACAGGAAGGATGACATCACACCAACCCACAGGACAGATGACATCACACCAGAGCTGTTAGTGTGTCATGGGGGCGTCAGGCCGGACATCCTCAGAATAAAAGCCGTGCTTTACTGCATTTTAGAATTATTTTCCACAGGACATTCTCTCAGTTAGGTTTTCTAAAAGTGAAAGGCCATGTAAACAGTTGAAATGTGTCCTTCCTTTGGTATATTCATCTGAATTGTGAACTTTGATAGTCCTGGTGTAGGTTGGCGTACTTCTTTCTCTTTTTCCTGTCTTTCCTATCCTCTTTTTCTTCTGTCCTTCCTGTCTATACATGATTGTATGTATTCTTTTGTATGTTTGATATAAGAACAAAGGAAACTAGTTTGGTGTAGTGATTACAACTGAGTAGTTCTATAATGACTGCTTTTACATCTGCTTAGTTTGTATGGTTATTACAGAAAGTCTGTATGTGTCATGTAAACTGTAGTGTTCTAAATAAAGTGTAAAAAAAAAAAAAAAAAAAGGGGGCGTCAGGCGGATTCCACATGGATTCGACATCAGAGGAGACCAGGTGGTTCCAACGGCCGTGAACCTTCAGCTGAGGTCAGGGTCAGGGTTAGGTCCACTGAAAAAGGCCAAATGGGGGTTGTGGAATTTGCATAAATGCAATTAACCCTTTCATTCATACTGGTCACTCCAGTGGTCACTCCAGTGGTCACTCCAGTGGTCACTCCAGTGGACAGTTCTTCTCCAGCTGTTCCCTTGTATGTTCATGGGTTTTGTTGTTTTAGTTCCATATCAGTAAACACAGTGGACACTTTTGCGCCATCCCATAATAATACACTGACATTCAGACCAGTACTGTAACTGTACTGTTCTTCATAAACCTGATCTGTGGTAACATGTTTGAGTGGAAATCAACTGCTCATAAAAACTGGGAATCTGATAAAATGTGAGAAAACATCAGATTAGCTGTGTTAAAAATATTTTGATTTTATAGTTTTCATACAGTTTATCACTTTCTGATATTTGCATTCTTTACTTCAAAAATTAAACACATGGCGTCCAGTGGAATGGACATTTTTGGAACTCCACGAAAAATTATGAAGGTAGATTTGTTTCTTTATCGCTTTAACCAAAAAAAAAAGGATTTTCATCCATCCATTATCCACCGCTTATCCGGGGCCGGGTCGAGGGGGCAACAGTCTAAGAAGGGACGCCCAGACTTCCCTCTCCCCAGACACCCAAGTATTTTCAATAAAAAAAAAAAAATCATTCAATTAAAAAAAATTCACTTCAAGAAAAACAACCCTACTCAATCAAAGAAAAAAAGTGTTCAAATGCAATTTTTTGGATCTTAATTTTTTTTTTTTTTGCATTCAACACTTTTTTCTTTGATTGAAAAGGTTTTATTTAGAGCAATTTTTTATTGAAAATATTTTTTATGGTTAGAGTAATAAAGAAACAAATCTACCTTCATAAAAAATAGGTTCAATTAAAAAATTCAGTCGCATTGTTTTTTCATGCCTAAAGAGGAATAAAAACACTCAGGAAAAAAAATCTGGACTAAGGTTCTCATAATTGATGCATGAAAGGGTTAATGAACCTGACTGGATTCGTTCCTGTGTGCCTCTGAGCACAAAGAAGTCCTGTGGAACTACAAAAGGTCAAATCCAGGAGTTTAATGATGCGTTCAGGACCATTTTTTGAGTCCGTAAGTCACGACTTCAAACCACGACTCACGACTTTGTAACGTTCCAGGCAAGTCCCACCAAACTGCCTGAGCGCAAGGAAATGTGGGAGTTAGATGTAAACAAACCAGCATGGAGGACCATACGTTCTGTTCATTTATAGTCGTTTCCATCCTAAAGGCGTTTGTTCTTTACTTATTTGAGGGAAACAGAGGAGGAAAAACAGCACAGAAGAGAACCAGGTTATTATCGTTAATGAAAACTAATGAAATGACCAAAACTAGAAGAGTAAAAACATTTTCATTAACTGAAATAAATAAAAACTAGAATTAAAAGAAAAAAACCATAACTAACTGAAACTGTATTGTGTGTTTACTAAACTAACTAAAACGGATAAAAATTCTGGATCCAGTTCCCTTGGTTTTGGTCTTTGTCAATGTCAGATTGATGTTCAATGGATTTCTTTGTCTCTCTCAGTTTTCTGTGCTGTCTCCATACGACACTTTTTGCTCCGTCACTTGTGTTCACTTGTGGTTTCCAGTCGTCTTCTGGTCCCCACTCTACCTGGAAACATGGAGACTAAAGCAGCAGAGTCCTGTCTGGGATTGATTTGAATAGGAGCACAGAGAAGAAGAGAAAAGAGACCACTGAACTACAACTGAACTACAACTGAACTACAACTAAACTACAACTAAACTACAACTAAACTACAACTGAACTACAACTGAACTACAACTAAACTACAACTGAACTACAACTGAACTACAACTGAACTACAACTGAACTACAACTGAACTACAACTAAACTACAACTAAACTACAACTGAACTACAACTAAACTACAGCTGAACTACAACTGAACTACAACTGAACTACAACTGAACTACAACTAAACTACAACTGAACTACAGCTGAACTACAGCTGAACTACAACTAAACTACAACTGAACTACAACTGAACTACAACTAAACTACAACTAAACTACAACTAAACTACAACTGAACTACAACTGAACTACAACTGAACTACAACTAAACTACAGCTGAACTACAACTGAACTACAACTGAACTACAACTGAACTACAACTAAACTACAATTTAACTACAACTGAACTAAAACTGAACTAAAACAAAACTACAACTAAACTACAACTGAACTACAACTAAACTAACACTAAACTACAACTAAACTAACACTAAACTACAACTGAACTACAACTAAACTAACACTAAACTACAACTGAACTACAACTAAACTACAACTGAACTACAACTAAACTAACACTAAACTACAACTAAACTAACACTAAACTACAACTGAACTACAACTGAACTAAAACTGAACTAAAACTAAACTACAACTGAACTACAACTGAACTACAACTGAACTACAACTAAACTACAACTGAACTACAACTGAACTACAACTAAACTAACACTAAACTACAACTAAACTACAACTGAACTACAACTAAACTCACACTAAACTACAACTAAACTAACACTAAACTACAACTGAACTACAACTGAACTAAAACTGAACTAAAACTAAACTACAACTGAACTACAACTAAACTACAACTGAACTAAAACTAAACTACAACTGAACTACAACTGAACTAAAACTAAACTACAACTAAACTACAACTGAACTACAACTAAACTAACACTAAACTACAACTGAACTACAACTAAACTACAACTGAACTACAACTAAAATAACACTTAACTACAACTGAACTACAACTAAACCACAACTAAACTAACACTAAACTACAACTGAACTACAACTAAACTACAACTGAACTACAACTGAACTACAACTAAACTAACACTAAACTACAACTAAACTACAACTGAACTACAACTAAACTACAACTGAACTACAACTGAACTACAACTAAACTACAACTGAACTACAACTAAACTACAATTGAACTACAACTAAACTACAACTGAACTACAACTGAACTACAACTAAACTACAATTTAACTACAACTGAACTAAAACTGAACTAAAACAAAACTACAACTAAACTACAACTGAACTACAACTAAACTAACACTAAACTACAACTAAACTACAACTAAACTAACACTAAACTACAACTGAACTACAACTAAACTAACACTAAACTACAACTGAACTACAACTAAACTACAACTGAACTACAACTGAACTAAAACTGAACTAAAACTAAACTACAACTGAACTACAACTGAACTACAACTGAACTACAACTAAACTACAACTGAACTACAACTAAACTACAACTGAACTACAACTAAACTAACACTAAACTACAACTAAACTACAACTGAACTACAACTAAACTCACACTAAACTACAACTAAACTAACACTAAACTACAACTGAACTAAAACTGAACTAAAACTAAACTACAACTGAACTAAAACTGAACTAAAACTAAACTACAACTAAACTACAACTGAACTACAACTAAACTAACACTAAACTACAACTGAACTACAACTAAACTACAACTGAACTACAACTAAAATAACACTTAACTACAACTGAACTACAACTAAACCACAACTAAACTACAACTAAACTACAACTGAACTACAACTAAACTACAACTAAACTACAACTGAACTACAACTGAACTACAACTGAACTACAACTGAACTACAACTAAACTACAACTAAACTACAACTGAACTACAACTAAACTAACACTAAACTACAACTGAACTACAACTAAACTACAACTGAACTACAACTAAAATAACACTTAACTACAACTGAACTACAACTAAACCACAACTAAACTACAACTAAACTACAACTGAACTACAACTAAACTACAACTAAACTACAACTGAACTACAACTGAACTACAACTAAACTACAACTGAACTACAACTGAACTACAACTAAACTACAACTAAACTACAACTGAACTACAACTAAACTAACACTAAACTACAACTGAACTACAACTAAACTACAACTGAACTACAACTAAAATAACACTTAACTACAACTGAACTACAACTAAACCACAACTAAACTAACACTAAACTACAACTGAACTAAAGAACAGATGGAAGAACAGCAGTAGTCTCGTTGGGAGAAAAAAAACAGTTTTGTTTTGTGTGGTAACTCCGCCCACTGTGGTCATGTGACCAGCAGATGTCGGAGCCCAGATGTGAATGGACATGTTCTTCCATCCAGCTGCAGGGCTGTGAAGGCCCGTTTATCCTGCGCTGTCACTATTAGTTCAAGATTCAACCCTTAAAGAAATGAAGTGATTTCTCAGTTTTGCGTAGAAAAACTAAAAGCATCTCCTGAAAAAAGACAGACTTTCAGGATCTAGAGGAGAGGCAGGATTTGAGTTCTTGGATTTTATTGACGGAAACAACACCTGTAAAAGTAAAAGGATTCAGGACAGTCCAGCAGCTGCTCAGTCTATCTGGTGTTTGATTCCACACAACATCTTAAACATGTTGGAGGTTGACAGGTTTATTGTCTTGTAATTCCATCTCACCAGACTGCCTTTGAAACTTTCTAAATTCTATCAACAAGCTCTACTTTCTTGGAAACTTTGCTGTACACACAATTTTTCTCCACACAAAGCTATTATTTAGAATAATGAAAACATTATTGTTAGAATAAAATCCTTTTTTTTTTTACAGAGCTGGACGAACAAAAACATGATTTTCATTACTGAGCTGTTTGACAAAGATGGGAACTTATTAAGATATGAACAATTCATGACAATAAATGTGTTTCCAATTCCAAATGAAGAATACAACTATGTATTCAAAGCCTTCCCTAATGGTATTTTCTGACTAATGAAAAGTCATCTTTGTTATCAAACATCACAGACAGATAAACCTGGTTTACTGATTAATGCCATTCATATTTGCAGCTCCAGCGGTAATAACAGACACATACACAAAGCACTGCATGAAAGGAGGAGCAGTTCCCCCAGAGCGACAACAGTCTGGAATTCAACTGTCTGTCAAAGTGAGGGCTCCAAAGCACGGCCATGACCACAGAAAGACTGCATTACAAACAACACTACAATTATACATCTCAAAATTTGACATAACGTATATTCCTCCAATGTTAGTTTGTCTCGATTCTCTGATGTGGAAGAAATGTGTGACTTTTGTCCTTCTTACTCTGAAACTACTCTACACTTATTCTTTTTGTGTGAACATTCGTTTGATTTCTGGTACAAAATTGAGAAATATATCATATCTAAAAGTAATAATAAAATAATTATAACATCCCAAAATGTAATTACATATTTTAAACATGATAGTCACAATTTAGAATTTGTTGTAAATTTGTTCATTATTTGGAAAATGTCATATACATAAAAATAAATACACTAAAACACACCCAAATTTTAAAATCTTCCAATTGGAATTTGAAAAATATATTAAATCTTTAGAATTTATCCATAATAAAAAAAGCTCTAAAACCTTGGCTATTTATAAACAATTATTTAATAATGACTGAACTCTCTGTTGTATTTATTTATTTATATTTGTTAGATCTGTTATTTTTAATTATTTCTTTCTTTTTTATACTATTACTTGTATTTTATGCTTTGTATCTTTCATCATTTTCTTAAACTTATTTGTTCAAATGCTTTTTCCCTTTGACATCTTCTGGTTTGTTCAGATGTTTGTCCTGTATACTCAAATGTTTTCAATAAAGTTGGGGGGGGGGGGGGTCCGCCATTTTCTGCATGTCATGTCCAGTCAGCGGAGGCAAACGACAGGAAAAACGCCTGGCAGTGAATGCAGTGTACAGGGAGGTGGAACAGGAGCATTTTCCAGCAGGTCAGTGTTGGGTTTGTCAGCAGATGACTGTCCTCCTTCAGCTCATGCTCCTCCTACACAGGTGACCTCACTTTCACTGACTTCAGGCTAACGGGCTAACAGGCTAACTCGGCTACCTGAATGCTTTGTGCGCGGCATAAGAAGTGGAACCGGCGGTTTGGCTTTTCCGTAGAAAAAACACGTGTAGTGACATGTCTTGCATAATTCAGTGGATTCTATCTGCTATCCGTGAACTTTAAAGGTCCCGTATTATGCAAATCTGACTTTGTGACAGTTTTCTTACAGTAGTGTGTGTTGCAGTTCCTCATTATGAGGTTGGAATGTGAAAACTGTCTGTTTCCTCCTGCCTTGCTACACCACATGTTGTGAACATGCTCAAACGGCCCAGTTTGAGTTGGGTCCGCTTATGACGACATAAGCGGATTTAGCTCCTCCCCCTGACTGTGCCCCCACCCTGCATGAAAACGTAAGCCCCGCCCTGGCAAAGTAGCTCTGGGACAACAAACATGGCGAAGGCGAGACACGCAGGTTGTGTTGTTGGCTGCACACACCAACACGAAAGTTTAGTTTTGCTCCCCACTTCCGAGCCTCTCCGTAAAAAGTGTCTGGATTCTGTCTGTGATGCTCATGGACCAAACAACATTCCCAAACACCTGTATGTGTGTGCCCGGCATTTCACGGACCAGTGTTTTTTAACATGGGCCCATACAGCTGCGGCTTAGCACAAAGACTCCGAACCAAGAAGGACGCAGTACCAACGCTTCGTGACCCAAGTCCAAGTGTGGGAGATGGAAGTTCTTCTCATTTGTTTGTATCTTTACTGCATAACCCTACATTACGGATAAGCTGGTGGTTGATGTGTACGTCTAACGTTAGCATGGCAGCTAACATAGCTCGGTTACTGCTGCTAACGTTTGCGTCCCCGTTAACATGCACGAGCTGATAATATCCAGAGACATTGAACAGAACTACTGTGAACACGGGCCTTTTGTGGTTAGCATCAGTACAGTTAGCATCAGGCTTGTTAGCAGCTGCCTGCATTAGTGGCGGCAGGCGGCTTTCCGTGTCAGGTCCACGAACCCGACACAACACCGCCGTTTTCCGCCTCAAGGCAAAGAAAGCCAGTGTTTGGAAAGACGTTCTGTCTGAGACATGTGTATTGGAGACGAGAGAGGGGCATTCCAGACAGGTGACTGGTGTGTTCAGAACACATAAGTAGTACCGCAGCATAAGCCGCGTCCTCTCCCAGAGGGGAGGGGGAGTGGGCGTGGACAGATGCGTTCATTTGCATACCCGGAAGCAGGCCCAGAAACAGCCTGTTCTGAGGAGGGCTGGGGAGAGGGACTGTTTCCACCGCTGAAACTCCCAACAAAGGAGGATTTTGGGGCGAACAAACTTCAATACTATGTTTTTGGGCTTCTGAGACCTATATGACGTGACTGAAAAATAGCAAAATATGGGACCTTTAATTCAAAAGTGTTGAGACCAATGCTAATGGTGTGTATTTTACCATGTTAGCATGTAGCAAGGCCAACACTTAGGCTAACTTTGAAGCCTACAAAGTAAATGTTGCTAAGCTAACCAGTTTGTCAAGGCGCCAACACATGTACCAATACAGTACACTGCAAAAAGATGAGCCACCAAGTTTTTTTACTTTCATGAACTGTGTTTCTAATGTGACAGAGCAGAAGAAGAAGGGTCCAACTGTGTTCCACTGGGTTCCAGTCCAACACCTGGAACTGCTGTTCTTTCATCCTCCTTCTGCTGTTCTTCTATCCTTCTGCTGTTCTTCCATCCTTCTGCTGTTCTTCCATCCTTCTGCTGTTCTTCTATCCTTCTGCTGTTCTTCCATCCTTCTGCTGTTCTTCCATCCTTCTGCTGTTCTTCCATCCTTCTGCTGTTCTTCTATCCTTCTGCTGTTCTTCCATCCTTCTGCTGTTCTTCTATCCTTCTGCTGTTCTTCCATCCTTCTGCTGTTCTTCTATCCTTCTGCTGTTCTTCCATCCTTCTGCTGTTCTTCCACCCTTCTGCTGTTCTTCCACCCTTCTGCTGTTCTTCTATCCTTCTGCTGTTCTTCCATCCTTCTGCTGTTCTTCCATCCTTCTGCTGTTCTTCTATCCTTCTGCTGTTCTTCTATCCTTCTGCTGTTCTTCCACCCTTCTGCTGTTCTTCTATCCTTCTGCTGTTCTTCCATCCTTCTGCTGTTCTTCTATCCTTCTGCTGTTCTTTCATCCTTCTGCTGTTCTTCTATCCTTCTGCTGTTCTTCTATCCTTCTGCTGTTCTTCCACCCTTCTGCTGTTCTTCTATCCTTCTGCTGTTCTTCCACCCTTCTGCTGTTCTTCTATCCTTCTGCTTCTGTAAATGTACTGGACTGTTCAGTCAAACCTGGGACTTCCACCTGAACTGGTTCTAGATCCATTTTCTCCAGTTCTGAGTTCTGACGTCACACAGCAGTGAGGCCCCCCCCCCAATGGATGAGGTGTTTATGCAGATTGTTTATTTATTGTTTATTTACCCTGTACCCTGGGCCCTGGACCAGGACCCTGGACCTGGACCCTGGACCCTGGACCCTGGACCCTGTTCCCTGGACCTGACCCTGGACCCTGGACCTTTTCCCTGGACCTGGACCCTGGACCTTTAACCTGGAGCCTGTTCCCTGGACCCTGGACCGTGTTCCCTGGACCTGGACCCTGTTCTTTGTACCCTGGACCCTGGACCTGGACCCTGTTCCCTGTACCCTGGACCCTGTTCCCTGTACCCTAGACCCTGGACTGTGTTCCCTGGACCCTGTTCCCTGGACCTGGACCTTGTTCCCTGTACCCTGTACCCTGGACCTGGACCCTGGACCGTGTTCCCTGGACCCTGTTCCCTGGACCTGGACCGTGTTCCCTGGACCCTGGACCGTGTTCCCTGGACCCTGTTTCCTGGACCTGGACCCTGTTCCCTGGACCTGGACCGTGTTCCCTGGACCCTGGACCGTGTTCCCTGGACCCTGGACCGTGTTCCCTGGACCCTGTTTCCTGGACCTGGACCGTGTTCCCTGGACCCTGGACCGTGTTCCCTGGACCGTGTTCCCTGGACCTGGACCCTGTTCCCTGTACCCTGGACCCTTTTCCCTGGACCTGGACCCTGTTCCCTGTACCCTAGACCCTGGACCGTGTTCCCTGGACCCTGTTCCCTGGACCTGGACCTTGTTCCCTGGACCCTGGACCTTGTTCCCTGTACCCTGGACCTGGACCCTGTTCCCTGGACCGTGTTCCCTGGACCTGGACCGTGTTCCCTGGACCCTGCTGGCTCCCACACAATGGGCTCTTTTCTTCCTTGTCTCTGGTCTGCTGTTATCTGGCCTATCAGGTGGAGTTACATTCCTGTGTGAGTTTCAACACACCTGAAACTGCATGTGGACCTGCAGGTGTGTGCGCTGGTACAGTAAATATACAGCGGCCACTTCTGAAATCAGAAGAGGAAACATTCATGGAATGGATTTGGTGTGGGAACGCACATGTTTGTGAAGGGGGTTGGGTTACGGACCAATAAAACCCAGGAACACAGGTGGGAAAAGAAAGGCAAAGGAAAACAGAACGGATGATGAAGGAGTTAGACCAACAAGAAGGAGCTGGAGGAAGAGTTTAGATCAGGGCTGTCAAACATGTGTCCTGGGGCCAAATGTGTCCCCCCAAAGGGTCCAGTTCAGCCCCTGACATGTTTTTGCCAAGTGCAAAAATTCCACAGTCATGAATTGAATAAAGCAAAAAAAAAAAAAACGTAGCTTGAATTAAGGAAAAATCTTCAATTAAGCAAAAAAAAAAAAAAATCTTCAATCAAGCCATAAAAAATCTCAAATTTAGCAAAAAAAAATCTTGAATTAAGCTGAAAAAATCTAGAATTAACAACTTTTTTTTTCTGTTTTAGTGCAAAAAATCACATTAAATTGTGAAACTCTTTCCATTTCCAAACTCTCCTGTACCAATAAACTGTGACTAACCTGAACAAATGTGTCCAACCTGAAATGTCTGTATTAAATTCAGTCCAGTTTGAACTCTTTTCTTCCTGTTCCTCAGTGTTTAGTGTCTTTGGAGATCTGATCCAGAATGCACATGGACTAATGAGAAGTGGAGGAAGAAGACTGAGAAAATTACACTGATTTTACTTACGTTTTTTAATTTAAATTTCATTTTTTTCAGTTGTTTTTTTTTTTTTTTTTTTTTTTGGTTAGTTTATAAAAGTAAGTATTTTCATAATTTAACGTTTTTTGTTTTTCTTTACACTAAAACACAGACAAAAATTGTCAGTTGTCATTATTTATAGGTTATTCTGTTTTTATTTTTCTGGTCTGGCCCTCTGCAGATCAAATCAGACTGAATGTGGAACTGAACCAAAATGAGTTTGACAGCCCTGACTTAGATCCTGATATCAAACAAAAAGGACTAAAAGTACACTAAAAACACTACAAGTACACTGAAAACACTACAAGTACACTGAAAACACTCCACTGCAAGTAAAAATACTGCATTTATTTAACCCAGGGGTGTCAAACTCCTTGTAGTTCAGGGGCCATATTCAGCCCAATTTAACCTCAAGTGGGCGGACCAGAAAAAAAATAGCATAATAACTCATAAATAATGACAACTGCTATTTTTTCCTCTTTGTTTTAGTGCAAAAGAAACAAAACAAAAAAGTCAAAAATAATAATAGTATCAGTAACAGTATTAGTAACAGAAACAGGAAATGTATGTCTGTGAATGTCTGTATAATTTAGTTTAATGTAGCACCAATCATGCATGAAATACTTCTACTACTACAACTGCAAATTCTAGTATTACTACGGTTTCTGCTTCAAATACTACTACTAATAATAAGAAGAGGAAGAAATAGAAGAATTATGAAAACTGTTTTTGTTTAGTGCCTTAAAAACAATTGTGTAAATGTGTTACACAATGAAGATAATGAAATACAGTCAAACCCAAACAGTAGGTTAAAAAAAACAACAACAAAAAAACATTAACGACATGAAAATGACAGAATTACAGAAAAAAAAATTAAGGAGTTATTTAGAAATGGAGACAAAACCCACAAAAATGCACAATATACGATAAGGTAGATAGAGAAAATGACAATAAAAAATACAAGTAAGAGAAAGAAAGAAAGGAATATGAAAAGACAACATCACATCTCATGCAGAAAAGTAAATAAACCGGACCTAAAACTCTGACCAGTGGACCTGGACTTCCTGTCCTAAACCCCTGGGTCCACTTCCTGTCCTAAACCCTTGGGTCCACGTCCTGTCCTAAACCCTTGGGTCCACGTCCTGTCCTAAACCCTTGGGTCCACGTCCTGTCCTAAACCCTTGGGTCCACGTCCTGTCCTAAACCCTTGGGTCCACTTCCTGTCCTAAACCCTTGGGTCCACGTCCTGTCCTAAACCCTTGGGTCCACGTCCTGTCCTAAACCCTTGGGTCCACGTCCTGTCCTAAACCCCTGGGTCCACGTCCTGTCCTAAACCCTTGGGTCCACGTCCTGTCCTAAACCCTTGGGTCCACTTCCTGTCCTAAACCCCTGGGCCCACTTCCTGTCCCAAACCCCTGGGTCCACTTCCTGTCCTAAACCCTTGGGTCCACGTCCTGTCCTAAACCCTTGGGTCCACGTCCTGTCCTAAACCCTTGGGTCCACGTCCTGTCCTAAACCCTTGGGTCCACGTCCTGTCCTAAACCCTTGGGTCCACTTCCTGTCCTAAACCCTTGGGTCCACGTCCTGTCCTAAACCCTTGGGTCCACGTCCTGTCCTAAACCCTTGGGTCCACGTCCTGTCCTAAACCCCTGGGTCCACGTCCTGTCCTAAACCCTTGGGTCCACGTCCTGTCCTAAACCCCTGGGTCCACGTCCTGTCCTAAACCCTTGGGTCCACGTCCTGTCCTAAACCTTGGGTCCACGTCCTGTCCTAAACCCCTGGGTCCACGTCCTGTCCTAAACCCTTGGGTCCACGTCCTGTCCTAAACCCTTGGGTCCACTTCCTGTCCTAAACCCCTGGGCCCACTTCCTGTCCCAAACCCCTGGGTCCACTTCCTGTCCTAAACCCTTGGGTCCACGTCCTGTCCTAAACCCATGGGTCCACGTCCTGTCCTAAACCCTTGGGTCCACGTCCTGTCCTAAACCCTTGGGTCCACGTCCTGTCCTAAACCCTTGGGTCCACTTCCTGTCCTAAACCCTTGGGTCCACGTCCTGTCCTAAACCCTTGGGTCCACTTCCTGTCCTAAACCCCTGGGTCCACTTCCTGTCCTAAACCCTTGGGTCCACTTCCTGTCCTAAACCCTTGGGTCCACTTCCTGTCCTAAACCCTTGGGTCCACGTCCTGTCCTAAACCCTTGGGTCCACGTCCTGTCCTAAACCCTTGGGTCCACTTCCTGTCCCAAACCCCTGGGTCCACTTCCTGTCCTAAACCCCTGGGTCCACTTCCTGTCCTAAACCCTTGGGTCCACTTCCTGTCCTAAACCCTTGGGTCCACGTCCTGTCCTAAACCCCTGGGTCCACGTCCTGTCCTAAACCCCTGGGTCCACGTCCTAAACCCCTGGGTCCATTCCTGTCCTAAACCCTGGGTCCACGTCCTGTCCTAAACCCCTGGGTCCACTTCCTGTCCCAAACCCCTGGGTCCACTTCCTGTCCTAAACCCCTGGGTCCACGTCCTGTCCTAAACCCCTGGGTCCACTTCCTGTCCTAAACCCTTGGGTCCACGTCCTAAACCCTTGGGTCCACGTCCTGTCCTAAACCCCTGGGTCCACGTCCTGTCCTAAACCCCTGGGTCCACGTCCTAAACCCCTGGGTCCACTTCCTGTCCTAAACCCTTGGGTCCACGTCCTGTCCTAAACCCCTGGGTCCACGTCCTGTCCTAACCCCTGGGTCCACTTCCTGTCCTAAACCCTTGGGTCCACGTCCTGTCCTAAACCCTTGGGTCCACGTCCTGTCCTAAACCCCTGGGTCCACGTCCTGTCCTAACCCCTGGGTCCACTTCCTGTCCTAAACCCTTGGGTCCACGTCCTGTCCTAAACCCTTGGGTCCACGTCCTGTCCTAAACCCTTGGGTCCACGTCCTGTCCTAAACCCTTGGGTCCACTTCCTGTCCTAAACCCTTGGGTCCACGTCCTGTCCCAAACCCCTGGGTCCACGTCCTGTCTCAGTCTCAGTCCTTTTGTTTTGCGTTCACACATTCATTCCTTCTCTTTCCGTTCTGTACCTGATGTGGGCGTGGCCTGTGTCCTTCCTTTGGTTGCCCCGCCCTTGTTGGACTGGTTTCGGCTGAACCAGTTTGGCGTCCCTTCCTTCCCTCGGTGTTTACTCTATATAAGTGCTGCTGGTGGTTGCTGTGGGATCACTCTGAGCCTGTGCTGACGCCGCTCACTGCTCATTGCTCGTTGCTCGTTGCTCGTTGCTTGTTGCTGTTTCTCCGTCTGTTTGAAGGAACTCCACCTGTCTGACTCCAGTCGTTGCTCGTTGCTGTTTCTCCGTCTGTTTGAAGGAACCCCCCGTCTGCCTCCATGTCGTCGGACCCGGACGGCTGCTACCTGTGTAAGGAGTACCTGAGGGATGCCGTGTCCATCCCCTGTGGTCACACCTTCTGCTCCATCTGTCTGAAGACCTACTGGGACCATGCGGACCACACTGGGTCTTACCTGTGCCCCCAGTGCAGGGTCACCTACAGTAAGAGGCCCACCCCCAGGAAGGCCGGGTCCGGGTCCAGGTACTCCACCCTCCAGCGCAGCTCCGAGGCCTTCCCTCCGCCTCCCCCGTCCCCCGACTACAACTACGCCGGACCCCAGGACGTGGGCTGCGACATCTGCGTGGGCAAGAAGCACAAAGCCGTCAAGACCTGCCTGATGTGTTTGGCGTCCTACTGCGACAAGCACCTGAAGCCCCACTACGAGTCTGCCACCTTTAAAAGACACAAGCTGGTGGACGAGATCGGACACCTGGACCGACAGATCTGTCCTCAGCACCAGAAGGGACTGGAACTGTTCTGTCGCACCGACCAGATGTGCATCTGCGTCTTGTGTACCGTCAAAGAACACAAAGGCCACGACATGGTGTCAGCTGAGCAGGAGAGAGCAGAGGAACAGGTAAGGAACCAACGGAGAACCTGAGGGTTTGGGTCACATCAGACCACTTTAGTTCAGGGGTCACATCCAGGGGCCGGACCAGCAACATGAATAACATAATAATCTATAAATAATTACTGTTCTAGTGTGAAAAAAAGTAAAATTACATCATGAAAATATGATGAACCTGAACAACCATGTACCAACCTGACAATTCTTCAGAAAAATAAGTGCAATTTGATTGAATGATTGGTTGATTGATTGATGTATTTATTTGGAATATGAATGTCAAAACAGAAGAAAATAAATCAACAAAACACTTGAAAATCAGACATATAATACATTTAAAACATATAATACATATTAAAAAAGGAGTGAGAAGAAGAACGTATAAACTCCGCCCCCTCTCTTTCTATAATTCATAACAGGAATAACCTTCCTAGTCTAAGCATATTTATACGATATATTGTAATAGGACTGATACTTATTATTAAACAATTTGGTTTCTGGCGTTATATTACTATGAACAAATATAGGATTTACATAAAATACATCATTTCAACAATATCTTAACTCAGCCTATTATTAACACAAGTTGTAGATCAATAAATGCACATGAACATTTAGTAACAGGCAGAATATTGGTGAAAATACACTTATTTTTCTTTTGAAATTTCAGCTTGTTCATATTTGTTTAGATTATTCAGTTTTTATTGGATTAAATTGTACTTATTTTCCTATTGTAATTTTACTTTTTTCACATTAACAGGAACAGGAATACAGAACACACAATTACACAGTTTCATTTAGTCAGAGTCATTCATTTGGATACATGTACACATCATGGTCCGCTGCACAGCTGGTGCATGAAGGTGTGTCTTTGAATAAACCTGTACAGGCCTTAAAGCTGAGCCTGCAGAGCTGTGGGACACACGCCCATCACATCACAATCCACCTGTTTCCTGCGTCCACGCCTTCCTCCTTTCGTCACCTTTCACCTGCAGCTGCACCCGCTGTCAAACCTGAAGCCTGTTTTGTTTATTCTGTCTCCTAGCAACGGCTGGGCGCCACCCAGGCCGAGATCCAGGAGAAGATCCACGACCGACTGAAGCAGATGGAGGAGCTGAAACAGGCGGTGGACGCTCTCAAGGTTGGCACCCACTGCCGTCATCAGAGCGATAAGAGCAGAACACACCTCCACTCGGCCGGCCGTCCACTCAGACCACATTCCTGCACGCTGCAGCCATGACAGGCGCAAGTAAAAATAGTGTTGACGCCTTCTGATTAATGACACACCTCCATTTTTCTGAGCAGTAGGACCAGATCCAGATGTGACGCAGGGAAACATGTCCTGTTCAATACAAGGTCATTATCCAGAACGAACCAAATGACCAAAACTAGAACTGTAAAAACATTTTCATTAAAACATGTATGAATAGGTCACATGACACATGGTACAAATGACAGAAATAACGTTTATGGTAAAAATACTTCCTCAAAATGAACATCTTATTTATTTATTTATGTAATTATTTATTTATTTTACTTTATTCAAATGTGTAAAACATACTCTTCTCATCAGAAACTGATCCTAGATGAAACAGGGCTTCAGCTCTGATGTTCAACTACAGTTAGGATCAATATTGGATCCAAGTGTTGAAACACAAATCTGTTGTGACATGGGGACAGCAGTTTCAGAATAACAGATTGACTGGAACTAAAACGCTACAAATATGATCCTAAACTTTTATTGGACACACATACAGTATTACAACTGCAGTGATAAATACAGATAATAACAGAGAATATTGGACTAATTATTGGATTGGACAGAACCTTTGAATATTCATGTACAGTTGAAGAATTAGTTCAACAGATTCAGACTGAAAATATCACTGATACAAGAACAAATATTATTATTAAAGTTAATAGTGCATTTATATATTTTATTCCCTTTTAGTTTTAATTTTATATTGATTATATCTTTTTTTCTACAAGTGATACTGAAATTTTGTAAACAATTTCATAAAATAGAATTCTGAAGCTAAAAATAAAATGATCCTATTTGAGAAATGAATGAATGAATGAAATCTTTATTTCGAACATGTAGACCAGGGGTCTCAAACTCAGGTCCTCGAGGGCCGGTATCCTGCATGTTTTAGTTGTTTCCCTCTTCCAGCACACCTGACGGTCGTTCTCAGGCTTCTGCAGCGCTTGATGATAGGCTTATCATTTGAATCAGGTGTGTTGGAAGAGGGATACATCTAAAACATGCAGGATAGTGGCCCTCGAGGACCGGAGTTTGAGACCCCTGATGTAGACAGTGAAAAAAAGAAAAAAAAATCAACCAGCAAAATATAAGTATTGGTACATAAATGATTGATAAGTAAACAAACCACAAAAAATAAATAAATAGATAATAATAGTAATAAGAAAGAATTATTAATAATAATAATAATAATAATATAATAGTATAACAATATCACACATCCTTTTTCCTATATACAGTACACTAATATGATAATACCTATTTACTACTTATCCTACCAGATATTAATAAAAACTAAACAAAACAAACAAAAACACATTCATTCATTCATTTTCTGAACCCACTTTATCCTCACTAGGGTCACGGGGGTCTCTTGGAGCCTATCCCAGCTACATAGGGGCGAAGGCGGGGTACACCCTGGACAAGTCTCCAGTTCATCGCAGGGCTGAACATATAGAGACAAACAATCACTGTCACATTCACACCTATGGGCAATTTAGATTAACCAGTTAACCTATCAGTGCATGTGTTTGGATGGTGGGAGGAGCCGGAGTACCCGGAGAGAACCCACGCAGACACAGAGAGAACATGCAAACTCCACACAGAAAGGTCCCACCCCCCGTCGACTGGTGTTGGAATCGAACCCAGGACCTTCTGTCTGTGAGGCACCAGTGCTAACCACTGCACCACTGTGTCGCAAAAACACATATACATATATAACATAAATTCATATAATATTCTATATTGTCCTATATAGTAATAACATAATCATATGTCCATATTTAAACTAAATACTAACAGCACATATGTGTCAAAGCCCCACTATGAAAAACACCGGACCGCCCCCTCAGGCCCTTTCCTCTGTGTATTTAATAAAAATCATTTGTTACCTCCGCCAAGGAGGTTATGTTTTTGCCAGGGTTTGTTTGTTTGTCTGTTTGTTTGTTTGTTTGTCTGTCTGTTAGTGTGCAACATAACTCAAAAAGTTATGGACAGATTTGGATGAAATTTTCAGGGTTTGTTGGAAATGGGATAAGGAAGAAATGATTATCATTGGGGGTGGGGGGGCCCACGGGGGGGCCACTGATCAGCCTTGGCGGAGGTCTGCGCTCTCCGAGTGCTTCTAGTTTGTATTTGTTTTTAAACTGTTTGTTAATCAGATAATCAGTTCGATAATGATGTTAGAACCTTTAATTTTGACACTGGTGTTCACTGTGGTTCGGTCTGACCCAGAACTCGGCTCAGAGAGCTCTGCAGGACTGTGAGAAGATGTTCGCCGACATGCTGCGCTCCATCGAGAGGATGCAACAGGAAATGGCCAAGCTGATCTCGTCCAATAAGAGAGCGGCACTGAACAACGCAGAAGGTCACATGGAGCGTCTGAGCCACGAGATCGCAGACCTGAAGAGGAGGGACCAGGAGATCACCCAACTGTCCAGGACCGAGGACCACATCCACTTCATCCAGGTCAGCCCACAGCACATACACTGTAGTGATGTGTCGTTCACGAACGAATCAAATCTTTTGAACAGCTCTTTGAAATGAACAATGGGAACTGAGTCTTTGTAAAGAGCCGTTCATTTTTTTTTTTTTTAAGGAGGGAGTGTCCAACTGCCTGTCAGTTTAGCGTCACTGGGGAGGCATTGGCTTTATATACAGAGTAGAAGTGAGAGAACTCCTGATGTGGAATCATTTTGATATTTATATCAGAGATATCAGATATTTTGCAATGTTACTTGAAGTATTTTATTTGCACTGAAGTTTTTTAGGTATTTAAGTACTGTAATTGCAGTGATGAATCACTGTTGTGTTTTGAGCAATTTTTTCCATATGTTTCCACACATTTATTTTTCTTGTTTTGAGGAGAATCAAATGTTCTTTCATCAGAAAATGTTTTATTTTCTTCTTCATTTTTATTCTACAGACTAGTCCACAGAATGGACTGGGATGTTTCTGCTCCAGTTCCATCATTTGTCTAATGTCACCTCTCATGTCATGGATTTAACCCACACGTTTGAACTAACCATTCTTTTTTACACTAAGATAATATTTACTGCCGCACCAATTCAGCACCTTTAAAATGGAATGTCAATCATCACATGTAGCCAATTTAGGCTACATTTACACGGCAACACTAAGATCCAATTCCGCAAAGATTTCTCCTTTGCGTTATAAAATCATTCCGCGTTAAGACGAAGCCGCTATGATAACGATTTGCGTTCACATGAGTCCGCGAGGACGGCTGAATACGCTGTAGTGGCCATGCCAGACCAGTAGCTGGCGATGTAGAGCTGTAGGGAAACAGTGGCGGTAAAACATGCGCCTGCGCACAAACGATTTCCGGTTTAGACAGCCTTTAAATGAGAAGAAGAAGAATAGGCGGACAACACTATTTACAAACAACAATGGCGAGTGGTCGTACAAAGACGCAGGACTTCTTTGTCTGGACAGACGAGCTGAGCACAGTTAGCAGCACGTATGTTGTTCTGAAACCGGCCATTGTTGTTGTGGTTGTTCCTTCTTTTTCTGCAGCTTTATTGTGTCATAGAGGCTGGCAAACCAGCTTGGAGGCGCATTACCGCCACCAACTGGCCCGGAGTGGGTTAACTGGCAGTTCTTGGCTGCGCGCGCATGCGGTGACGTCATATTTTACCCCGGAACGCTCCGACTCGCGTTAACACGGAGCTGGAATGCGGAGTGTATCGATAACGTTCCACCCTGGACCCTGGTATCAAAAGTTTCCGGATTCAGGCACTCTAGGCACCGTTTCCATGTTAACAGAAGGCTAATCCGCCATGAACTCTTCCCGGAGTCGACTGAATCCGACACCGTGTAAACAGCCCCTTAGTCATTCCAACACTGGTGTTTCAAAACAATACAGAAAACATCACAGAGCCAGTCTGTTGAACGACTCTTTTCAGTGAACGACTCCTGATTGAACGACTCCCTTCAAAGAGACAAAAGTCCCATCACTAGTCTTCACAGCTCCAGGTATTAGTCTGTACCAGTTGATTGTGTGTTTGTGTGTTTCTTCAGAGTTACCACATGCTGATCGCTCAGACTGAGGCGGAGGAACTGCCCACCGTCAGCGTCAACCCCTACTTCTCCTTTGGCCCCGTCACCAAGGCCGTGTCCGAGATGAAGCAACACCTGAACGACTTCAGCAACGAAGAGCTGGTGAAGGTGGCCAAGGCAGGTGAGTGGAACCTGACCTCTGACCTGACCTCTGAGCTGTGACCTCTGACCTGACCTCTGACCTCTGAGCTGTGACCTCTGACCTGACCTCTGACCTCTGAGCTGGTGAAGGTGACCAAAGCAGGTGAGTGGGAACATGACCTCTGACCTCTGACCTGACCTCTGAGCTCTGTGACCACTCTGCCTCTGTGTTTCTGCAGTGAACAAAATGACCTTCTGTGAACTGGACGACACCAAGAAGAGGCGGTCGGTCAAAGGTGAGCGTCTCCTCAGACTTTTGTTCAATGTCCATGAACACAAAACCTGTTCACAGGGCCTTCCTAATCCAAATGACCAATGACATGGAATAATGAATGACCACTAAAATTTGGCGTAAGATTTGGCGTAACAACTGCTCCCTCATCATTCAGAATAGTGTAAATGGAATGACAGCTATAATGGGAATGACAGATGACTCTGAATAAGGAAAAACGAGGTGTGGGTTTCCTGGCTGGCTTCCAGTAAATATAGTGAACAGAATATGGAAGTAAGAGCATTTAGCCCCTGAAGTTCGCTGTGGGTGGAGCCCTGGTCTGCCGGCTGACCTCAGCTGGGAGTGAAGGTCCAAGGAGCCGCGCCAGCCCATCTAACTTGAATTTCAAAATAAAAGCGTTTCTGTATCAACTTTACGGGACTAAAGCGTCGCCTGTCGTCTTCCTGACACGTTAGAGTCCAGGCATCACATGTGTGCCATGACACCTCGTTCACTAGCAGCCAGCCAGGAAACCCACACGTCGTGTTTTGTTAGTCAGTCATCTGTCATTCCCATTATAGCTGCCATTCCATTTACACTATTCTGAATGACGAGGGAGCAGCTGTTACGCCAAATCTTACACCAGATTTTAGTGGTCATTCATTATTCCATGTCATTGGTCATTCAGTTTAGGAGGGCCCTGTGAACAGTGTGTGCAGTTGTGCAGAACTGGACCAGGTTCAGTCGGACACATTTACAGTTTCCTTTGTCCTGAGTCGGGCTGTGGGAGGAGCCGTCGGGCTGTGGGAGGAGCCATCTGATGCTTGGCTGAGGCCCAGGAATGATGTTGTGAGGTCAAACAGGGTTAAACTGTGATTGTAAAGTCCAACTGTTGGAGCGTTTCCATGAACACATTCCACCACAACAGACTGAGGCCCAGTTCAGACTCTGAGACAGATCAGAGTTCACACACTTTAACTGTTCAATATGAGAAAACAGTGAGAAAGACCCAGAGGAGGAGACAGATGTGAACAAACAATCACACATATACTGAAAAAACTAAAGTTTGTAAAGGTGGAAACGCTTGATTGATTATGTTCAAAACTTAAACATTATCCTTGAAGAAGATGAAGGATGTTTATGGACCATGTCATTACCGTGCCTGGGAAAAATGTATTTCGTCTTCTGTGTGTTTCATCTGATCTGTTCATATTTACTTCCACAGCGGACGCCGCTCATGACGCTCCCATGTACAAGGCCATTCCGGTGCAGGAACCTCAGTACAGAGACGACTTCCTGAAATGTGAGTCTGAGTTTGTTTGAGCTTTTTGGTTTTTTTAACTCATAAGTGGAATTAGATGAGATTCTCCGTCAGACCCTGTAGCTGACCACAAAACCTTTAGGAGCTGCTTTACATAGAATACAGGTGTCAAACCTGCGGCCCGTGGGCCACCAAAGGGTCCGATCCGGCCCACAGGATGAACATCTGAAACGCAAAAATGACACTAAACATATGAACCATCAGGAATGTTCCAGTCATTTTAGTTCATTTAACACATTCAGACCAGTAGGATCTAAAGTGGGCCAGACCAGTAAAATACTATCATGATAAACTATAAATAATGAAAACTCGTTGTTTTAGTGTAAAAAAAAAATCACTGTATAAATTATATAAATGATAAATTCGGGCATAATATTATTAAAATTGCACTTATTTTTCTCAAGAAATTTCAAGTTTTTTCAGGTTATTCACATCTTTTTTCTTTGGATAGTTTGCAAATGTAAATATTTTCAGAATTTAATGTTTTGTTTTGTTTTGTTTTTTTTGCATTTTTTCCTTCAGTTTTCTGTGTTTCTAATATAATAACCCTAAACTTTAATCTGAGCTTTTATAAACATCTACATAATTACAAAATCAAATACAGGAAAATACCTGATTTTCACTGAAAACATGGAAAATACGGAAGAAAATAAGAGTCAAGGATGTTGAACACATTTTAGTTCAGGTTCCATATTTGGACCAATATTTTAACAGTATTTTAACAATTTTAACAATTTTTAACAATATTCTGCGTTTTATTAAGTGTTTTGTGTATTTGTAGATCCACTGTGATCTGTAAGTTGTGATTCACATGTATAAATGATAAACGAAGGTGTAATAGTGTTAACATTACACTTAGTTTTCTTAAGTATTTTCAGGTTGTTCATATTTGTTCATGTTATGTTCAGTTGTAGTTCGTAGATGTAAACATTTTCATTACAGAATTTTACTTTTTTTCACTCAAAAACACAGAAAACTTTGGCGTTGACATTATTTATAAGTTCTTATCCTATCATTACTATTATTTATATTACTTTACTGATCATATTTGGCTGTATGTGGCCCCTGGACTAAAATGAGTTTGACAGCCCTGATTTAAAGGCAATTATGCTCCTTTGTTTTCCTGGTCCGACCCACTGCAGATCAAGTTGAGCTGAATGTGGAACCTGAACTAAAATGACTTTGATACCACGGACATAGATTGATTCCTAAGTATTTTATCTTTGCACTTTTGAGAGTTGAACATGTGGGGCAGCTTTATGAAGCAGAAACCCCCGAAAGATCAGGGGTCTCCAAGCAGTAACTCAGCAAAGAATAAGAAAAAGGATCGACAGCTTTTAGAACACAAGTCCTGTGGTAAAGCAGGGTTAAAAAAAACTGTGCATTTATTCTCACTCTGCTTTATGATGTTTTACATTTGAATAAATAAAACTAAGGATTTGACCAAAGTGCAGGACAATAAACAGTGAAATGGACTCATCTCAGGACTCCTCTGGTCCAGGTATGATGCAAAATGTGACTGGTTAACCCTTTAAGTGCCAAAGTTACTATATAGCATTAAGCTAAACAGACCATAATAGCTCCAGAAAGAGTTTCCAAATCTAGTTCCCCCCTCCCACCAGCAGGTGTCGGACATGAGATTTGCTCCTTCAGTCCTAACACCATTTCAGGACATGTTTCTGTTCAAAGTGAAGAAGAAAATCCAGTTTAATGCTGTGGTCCTGAGCTGGTTTAGTAACTAAGTAAAGTTTATGTAGTTTTAGTTTGGATAGATAAGGACAGATTTGGAAAAAAAGATACTAAAACTTACTGCATTTGACTTTCTACTAATGTTTAAGTTGATTTATTTTAGGATAAAACGACAAAAAATCAAATGCACAAAGAAAATGTCCATGTAAATATGTTCAAAGTTCAATTTGACTAAAAGTTACACGATCCAATATGGCCACCACGATGTGATGTCACAATATGCAAATTAGATGAGTCCATTTACTCCCATCATAAACTATGGATCATACCTAATATTTGTTTCATTTACAGTGTGACTTTATCTCTAAACACTTCCAAAGTACAGCTTTTCAAATCTGAATATCAGAATTTAACCCTTTCATGCATGAATTATGAGAACCTTAGTCGAGATTTTTTTCTTGAGTGTTTTTATTCCTCTTTAGGCATGAAAAAAACAATGCAAATGCATTTTTTTCCCTGAACCTATTTTTCGTGGAGTCACAAAAATGTCCACTCAGCTGAACACCATGCGTTTAATTTTTTGAAGCAAAGAAACATGTGTTTAAAACTCATCATCAGAAAGTGATATACTGTGTGAAAACTATGAAATAAAAACATTTTAATGCCACTAACTGCTACATCGCTAATGTTTTCTCACATTTTTTCACTCTAGTACTAGTTATTACTCATTTCATGGAGATAAAATCCTCTGAGACCCAGGAATTTGACAGTTTTAGCTTTTTTACATTAAAAAAATTGTCTTGATTGGAAACTGCATAATGCAACAGTTTTTTCAGATACATTTTAAAAATAATTTTTATTTATTGATTGATTTTTTTAATGGAATGTCCTTTGTAATGTACGGTATTTTTTAAGTAAAACTGTCAAACTTTTGTCCCCTACAGAGGACACAATGCATTAGTGGGTCTGAGGAGGAGATGCAAAAAAAAAACAAAAAAACAACTTTGTTTCAGAAAGCTGTTAATTACAGTCTAATAACAATTAACAACTGATTTCCACTCAAACATGTGAGTGCAGATCAGGTTTATGTAGAATAGCACAGTCACAGTACTGGTCTGAATGTACGTGGATTATTATGGGATGGTGCATAAGAGTCCACTGTGTTGGCTGATCTGGAACTAAAACAGCAAACCCATGAATATACAAGAGAACAGCTGGAGAAGAACTGACCACTGGAGTGACCACTGGAGTGACCACTGTGCATGAAAGGGTTAACCTTGTTTGTTTTTTTTCCAATAACTGTGGCGCCTAAAGGGTTAACGTCAGTATTTTGCTCCTGTTCACACCTGTTCAGCTGCTTTCAGATCAGAAATCAGACACTGATGGTTCAGAGGTGAATGTGTTGGACCTCTGTGTTAGACTGACTTCTGTTTGTGGACACGCTCTGGCGTTCATTCCAGATGATAGACCGAGCCGCTCCGGCCGAGTCCGCCGGGTGTCCCACCAACTGTGACCTGCAGACCCCAGGCAGGCAGGTGACCTTTAACCCCTGACCTCTGTTTCCTGTGTGTGCAGCCAGAGGGTCTGCACTGTCCCCTTAGTTCAGGATCTAACAGATTCTGCTAACAGCGGTGACCTGGGAAGTAGATGGTGACGGACGGGGATGATGGGAGTTGGAGTGTTGGGAAGGTTCCCCCTGAAATGGAATAGATTACAGATGACTCGTTACCCTTTGACTTAAGTATTTTAATTGTATCATCAAAGAAATTTAACATTACATTAATATTATGAGAATAAAGTCGTAGTTTAAAAAAAAAAAACTCATAATTTAATGAAAATAAAGTCCTACTTTTACAAGTTTAAAGTCATAATATTATTATTTTTTTTTTTTTAAACTACGACCTTATTCTCATAATATTTTACGACTTTATTCTCATAAACTGACAGGTTTTATCTCAGTATTTTGCGACTTTCATTCTTGTATTGACAGGTGTTTTTATTTTCTTATGTGGTCCTATTACACTGTCGTATAAATGCCTTTGACAGTCCTGGTTTAGACCCCTCCTGTTGTCCCCTGTTGGGTTTAGACCACATGTCCCCTGTTGGGTTTAGACCACATGTCCCCTGTTGGGTTTGGGTTTAGACCACATGTCCCCTGTTGGGTTTAGACCACATGTCCCCTGTTGGGTTTAGACCACATGTCCCCTGTTGGGTTTAGACCACATGTCCCCTGTTGGGTTTAGACCACATGTCCCCTGTTGGGTTTGGGTTTAGACCACATGTCCCCTGTTGGGTTTGGGTTTAGACCACATGTCCCCTGTTGGGTTTAGACCACATGTCCCCTGTTGGGTTTAGACCACATGTCCCCTGTTGGGTTTGGGTTTAGACCACATGTCCCCTGTTGGGTTTAGACCACATGTCCCCTGTTGGGTTTAGACCACATGTCCCCTGTTGGGTTTAGACCACATGTCCCCTGTTGGGTTTAGACCACATGTCCCCTGCTGGGTTTAGACCACATGTCCCCTGTTGGGTTTAGACCACATGTCCCCTGCTGGGTTTGGGTTTAGACCACATGTCCCCTGTTGGGTTTAGACCACATGTCTTCTCCTGTTGGCTGATGGTCCTCTGTCCCCGCCCCCCCAGACGCCTGTCAGCTGACCCTGGACCAGAACACCGCCTACAAACAGCTGTACCTGTCCAGAGGAAACCGAAAGGCCACCCTGAAGAGAGACCCCCAGAACTACGGGGACAGCCCGGCCCGCTTTGACTCCCTGCCCCAGGTCCTGTGTAAGGAGGCCCTGTCTGGGGGGGCCTTCTACTGGGAGGTGGACTGGAGCGGGGAGGGGGCCGCCATCGGGGTCACCTACAAGGGCATCAAGAGGACGGGCTACGGGGACGGGGGGCGCATCGGCTACAACCGCAAGTCCTGGAGCCTGTTCTGCTCCGACTCCGCCTACTCGGCCCGACACAACAAGGACCAGCTGGAGGTCAACGCCCCCTACTCGTCCCGGATCGGGGTCTTCCTGGACCACGTGGGGGGGACCCTGTCCTTCTACACCGTGGGGGAGTCCATGTCCCTGATCCACCGCTTCAAGGCCTCCTTCAGCGAGCCGGTCTACCCGGGGTTCTGGGTCTGGTACGAGTCTGCCGTCACCCTCATCCAACTGTGACGGAGCCAGGGGTAGAGCAAGGGGTGGAGCTAGGGGTGGAGCAGCTGTAGAGCAGGGGTGGAGCAAGGGGTGGAGCAGCTGTAGAGCAGGGGTGGAGCTAGGGGTGGAGCAGCTGTAGAGCAGGGGTGGAGCAAGGGGTGGAGCAAGGGGTGGAGCAGCTGTAGAGCAGGGGTGGAGCTAGGGGTGGAGCAGCTGTAGAGCAGGGGTGGAGCAAGGGGTGGAGCAGCTGTAGAGCAGGGGTGGAGCCAGGGGTGGAGCTAGGGGTGGAGCAAGGGGTGGAGCAGCTGTAGAGCAGGGGTGGAGCAAGGGGTGGAGCAGCTGTAGAGCAGGGGTGGAGCTAGGGGTGGAGCAGCTGTAGAGCAGGGGTGGAGCCAGGGGTGGAGCAAGGGGTGGAGCAGCTGTAGAGCAGGGGTGGAGCAGCTGTAGAGCAGGGGTGGAGCAAGGGGTGGAGCAAGGGGTGGAGCAGCTGTAGAGCAGGGGTGGAGCCAGGGGTGGAGCAGCTGTAGAGCAGGGGTGGAGCAGCTGTAGAGCAGGGGTGGAGCTAGGGGTGGAGCCAGGGGTGGAGCTAGGGGTGGAGCAGCTGTAGAGCAGGGGTGGAGCAAGGGGTGGAGCAGCTGTAGAGCAGAGGTGGAGCCAGGGGTGGAGCAGCTGTAGAGCAGGGGTGGAGCTAGGGGTGGAGCAGCTGTAGAGCAGAGGTGGAGCAAGGGGTGGAGCAAGGGGTGGAGCTAGGGCTGGAGCAGCTGTAGAGCAGGGGTGGAGCAAGGGGTGGAGCTAGGGGTGGAGCAGCTGTGGAGCAGGGGTGGAGCTAGGGGTGGAGCCACAGGTGGAGCCAGGGTGGAGCCAGGGGGGTCAAACATAGGTTCCACAGACCAAAGCCGGTGTGGGGCCAAAGTCCACAGAAGTGTTCCCCTGAACACGGAGCAGAAGGAGGAGGTTCAACTCAGTAACTCAGACTTTTGATCTAAACTTCTGCTCCTGTGGCCAGGGCAGGAGTTCTGAGCATGGATGTGGACCCTGGCCCCACACCGACACACCAAAGGGTCCGGCCTGGACCAAAGGGTTCGGCCTGGACCAAAGGGTTCGGCCTGGACCAAAGGGTCCGGCCTGGACCAAAGGGTCCGGCCTGGACCAAAGGGTCCGGCCTGGACCAAAGGGTTCGGCCTGGACCAAAGGGTCCGGCCTGGACCAAAGGGTCCGGCCTGGACCAAAGGGTTCGGCCTGGACCAAAGGGTCCGGCCTGGACCAAAGGGTCCGGCCTGGACCATGGGATGACTTAAATGGGAGGGTTCCAGCGCACACATGACCAGTCCTTGGTGTTCAGATGTTCAGGTGGTCTGAGTCCAGTTCCTCCTGCAGCCTGACCCTGGTCTGAAGCGGGTCAGGTCAGTCCAGTACCGTCAGAATAAGCTGTAAATCATTTGTTTTACTGTAAAAAATGACATTATTTGTGGGTAGTCCTGCTGTTGTGCTGCATGTGGAACTGAACTGACAGGAGTTTTCAACAGACTGTTTATGATGGAGCTGTAATGTGCAGAGAACACATCTGATCCTAGTGTGACATATGAAGGAGTGAATATACTTTATGTCAGTATCAGGGGTTGTGTTTTTTAGTTTAAAATGTGTGAAATGTGAAATCAGGTGAATGAAGTGAATGAACATGTAAATGATCCTTTAAATTAATTCCAGTTCTGTTTGATAATGACACATGTGATCATGTTAATACTAATAATGTGATGATTTTCACTAATAAACATTTTAGAACCAGCAGAAATGTGAAGGATGCTTTTCTTCTCACTGTTATCCCAATATTTTACAACTTTATTCTCATAAAATTACAGGTTTTATCTCAACATTTCAACGCTCATATTGAGGGTTCATTGATGTAACACCAATGCAAAAGCAAAACAGGAGAAAAAAATGAAAATAAAAAACCCCTGAACAGAAACAAAAACCAAACATGTGTCTCAGGTTCTTCCAGACACACACCTCAGAATAAACTGACCTTCATTCTTCTGTTTTCATCAGGTCTGAATGTTTTCACCTCCATTTTCTTTTCATTTCCTCAACACAACATTTACAGTTTATTTTTTACAGTGTTGTTAAACGTCGCCCACATTTCACTCACTGCTGTTTGTGTCCGACTGCAGGTGAAGCTCCTCTGACCCTAAAATGACTCCCATTAAATGCTCAAATCTGTTCAGTTGTTTTCATTTCATTGACTCCAAATGTGTTGGAACACGTTCATCTCTCAGACCAGTTGGTTCAGAATCAGTCTGATCCCAGATCAGTGGACTGGATGTTGTTCACTTCTCCTCCATTCCTGTGTCTGTGTTTGTTCATTCCATCTCTGCTCAGTGCATTTGTCCGTAGACGCTCAGCGTCCATGACCTTCAATGGGACTGAGTGGAACTGCTGGAAAAACCACTACAAACTGGACCAGCACTGGACACATGACACCTGTCGTCCCGACGCTCGGCGTCTCCGGGGGTGAACAGAGCTGTGGGCGGAGCTGTGGGCGGGGCTCGGCCGGACACCGAGCCTCTGCGCGCCGATCGGAGGACGGGACCGAAGGCTGAATGCGGTTTGATTGACAGCTGTTTTCAGATGTGCTCCTTCACTGATACAGTTCAGTTTAATACCGTCACACATTCTGCTGTGGAATCACAGAAACCAAATGAACTGTTCATTTACTGACCTGGAAGAAAACACAAGCACTGGACTAACTGGTACACTGGACTGGACTAACTGGTACACTGGACTGGACTAACTGGTACACTGGACTGGACTAACTGGTACACTGGACTGGAGGGACACGTTTACCTGTTTAGTTGGTTCCATAAAGAAACTGAGCACTTACTGAAAAAGGAACAGAGGACGAACTTATGTTGAAAGAACTGGACCTTTAGCTTCAACTGACGGACGAGCAGAACACACTGGCTCCAGGTCTGAACCCCTGAGCATCAGCTGATCCAAAAACTGGAAACATCAGCACAGTTCAGAAGTCCTCCTGCCTTCAGCGACGGTCCACTGACATGGAGTTTCTGCTGTTTAAAGGAATGAGTTTAGTTTAGTTGAGTTGAGTTCAGTTTAGTTAAATTTAGTTCAGTTTAGTTTAGTTTAGTTTAGTTTAGTTTAGTTTAGTTTAGTTGAGTTCAGTTTAGTTAAATTTAGTTCAGTTGAGTTTAGTTTGGTTCAGTTTAGTTTAGTTTAGTTTAGTTTAGTTGAGTTGAGTTGAGTTTAGTTTAGTTCAGTTTAGTTCAGTTCAGTTCAGTTTAGTTTAGTTTAGTTCAGTTGAGTTTAGTTGAGTTCAGTTTAGTTTAGTTCAGTTGAGTTTAGTTGAGTTCAGTTTAGTTTATTTTAGTTCAGTTCAGTTTAGTTTAGTTTAGTTTAGTTCAGTTTAGTTTAGTTTAGTTCAGTTGAGTTGAGTTTAGTTCAGTTTAGTTTAGTTTAGTTCAGTTGAGTTTAGTTTAGTTCAGTTTAGTTCAGTTCAGTTTAGTTTAGTTCAGTTGAGTTTAGTTGAGTTCAGTTTAGTTTAGTTTAGTTCAGTTGAGTTTAGTTGAGTTCAGTTTAGTTTAGTTCAGTTGAGTTCAGTTTAGTTTAGTTCAGTTGAGTTGAGTTGAGTTTAGTTCAGTTGAGTTGAGTTTAGTTTAGTTCAGTTTAGTTTAGTTTAGTTCAGTTGAGTTTAGTTCAGTTGAGTTTAGTTCAGTTCAGTTTAGTTTAGTTGAGTTTAGTTCAGTTTAGTTTAGTTGAGTTGAGTTTAGTTTAGTTTAGTTTAGTTCAGTTGAGTTGAGTTGAGTTTAGTTTAGTTTAGTTCAGTTTAGTTTAGTTTAGTTCAGTTGAGTTTAGTTCAGTTGAGTTTAGTTCAGTTTAGTTCAGTTCAGTTTAGTTTAGTTTAGTTCAGTTGAGTTTAGTTGAGTTCAGTTTAGTTTAGTTTAGTTTAGTTGAGTTTAGTTGAGTTCAGTTTTAGTTTATTTTAGTTCAGTTCAGTTGAGTTTAGTTTAGTTGAGTTGAGTTTAGTTTAGTTCAGTTTAGTTGAGTTGAGTTTAGTTTAGTTTAGTTTAGTTCAGTTTAGTTTAGTTTAGTTCAGTTGAGTTTAGTTCAGTTGAGTTTAGTTTAGTTCAGTTTAGTTCAGTTCAGTTTAGTTTAGTTCAGTTGAGTTTAGTTGAGTTCAGTTTAGTTTAGTTTAGTTTAGTTCAGTTCAGTTGAGTTTAGTTGAGTTCAGTTTAGTTTAGTTTAGTTCAGTTCAGTTTAGTTTAGTTCAGTTTAGTTTAGTTTAGTTTAGTTCAGTTGAGTTTAGTTTAGTTTAGTTCAGTTTAGTTAGTTTAGTTCAGTGAGGTTAGTTTAGTTAGTTAGTTCAGTTTAGTTTCAGTTCAGTGTTAGTTTAGTTTTAGTTCAGTTGAGTTTAGTTGAAGTTCAGTTTAGTTAGTTCAGTT
>NW_021941499.1:17500-37272 GCF_902148855.1 Sphaeramia orbicularis | reverse complement strand
TTTACTTTCATATAATAATGTTATAATATAGCTTTTTGCTAGTTCGTCTTATGTCTGTTCATTTATTTCTGTAAACCTTGTATCTTTGTTCTGCTTCTTTGGTTTTTATCTTGATGAACAATTTATACAGATTATTTTGTTTTTACAAGCATTTATTATTCCTTTAGTAAACCAAGGGCTTTTTGTTGTTTTTTTTTTCTTTACAGCGTTCCTCAGCCGGGCAGTGTGCATTATAGAGTGAATGAATATCTCTAAAAATTGTCCTACACACTATCTACGTCTGACTCGAGTAGCTGCCACTCCAGTCCTGGAGCCTAACTGTGGTTGAAGGAGTTGAAGTTTCTTCAGGTCTTATATTCATTTGTAGATACTTTTCATGTCTTCTTTACTTTTATTTCACAGTCAACAGAGTGAAAACAGGTGATCAGTGATGTCACATATAAACAGGCCACTGGTGGTTGTGATTCCCATGATATTAGTAAAGATGTTATCGATACTGTGACACTGTGTGATGTTATTCTGCTCGGTTTGGTTATGTTGGATAAAGGGACATGCTGCACATTGTGTCTAAGAAGTCATCTATAATTTTCAGTATAGCTGGATTTCAAAGGTTGATATTAAATCAGCACAGAAAAATAATATGTTTTTGTTTACAGTGGAAAATAATTTCTCCATCCATTCATTGAAAACGTCTATGCTTGACCCAGATGATCGATATATACAACTTATAATTACATTTTTCTTCTTTTCATTGTAGATCTCTACAGTCAAGCATTCCATAGTTCCATCTATTGTTAAAGTCATATCTGTTGGGACCATACAAATGAAAATGAAGACTGGATATTTATTTATAATTTTATTTAGGAGTCAAATAATTGCAGCCACATTCTTAAAAGGAAAAGCATTTTTACTAATGCATTTGAATTTAGATATAGGAACTAATCCCTTCCATACTTTATATGTTGTACATTTTAAATAAAAGTCCAAAAATAAGTCCAAGGTCCATTTTTGGTAATTTTGTTACTGACTATAAGGGCAGGGGTGTCCAAACATGTGTCCCAGGGGGCCAAATGTGGCCCACCAACGGTTCCAATCCGACCCCCTGGGATGATTTACAAAGTGCAAAAAATTCTAACAGTCTTGAATTGAATTAAGCAAAAAAAATAAAAAATAAATAAAAATATTGGCTTGAATTAAGGAAAAAAATGTTGAATTAAGCAAAAAAACAAAAAAAAAGTCTTCAATTAAGTAAAAAAAAATCTTAAATTAACCAAAAAAATGTTGAATTAACGACCTTCAAATGTTGTCTTTGTTTTAGTGCAAAAAATCACATTAAATTGTGAAACGCTTTCCATTTCCAACTCTCCTGTACCAATAAAAATGTGACGAACCTGAACAAATGTGTCCAACCTGAATGTCTGTATTAAATTCAGTCCAGTTTGAACTCTTTTCTTCCTGTTCCTCAGTGTTTAGTGTCTTTGGAGATCTGATCCAGAATGCACATGGACTAATGAGAAGTGGAGGAAGAAGACTGAGAAAATTACACTGATTTATTTGAAGAAATATCCGTTTTTTCAGGTTATTCACATCTTTTATGTTTGGATAGTTTATAAAAGTAAGTATTTTCATCATTTAATGGTTTTTGGGGTTTTTTTCACTCAAACACAGACATAAATTGTCAGCTGTCATTATTTCTAGGTTCTTCTGTTCTTATTTGACTGCAGATCAGATCAGACTGAATGTGGAACCTGAAAGAACAGCAGTTTAGAACCCTGCTGTAGGGCTGTTCTACTCATACATGTACTGTTATGTGTTTGTGTTGTGTGTGTGTGGTGTGTGTATACACACACACACACACATATATATATATATATATATATATAATATATATATATATATATATATATGTATTGTGTGTGTGTGTGTGTGTGTGTGTGTGTGTGTGTGTGTGTATACAACATGAGTACACAAATGAGTACCGAGAACTGAACCAGAACTTTGTGGCCTGGTGCCAGCGGAACTGCCTCCAGATTAATCCTGGAAAAACAAAGGAGCTGGTGGTGGACTTTCGCCGTCACAAGGCCCTCCCCTCCCTCTCCGGTGAACATCCAGGGAAACAGACATTGAGATAGTGGACTCTTACAAGTACCTGGGGTGTTCACCTGAACCAGAACCTGGACTGGCTGCCAACACCCAGGCCCTTTTCAGGAAGGGCCAAGCAGACTACAATCTACTGCGGAGACTGAGGTCCTTCGTACTGCAGGAAGCTCTCCTGAGGACTTTTTACAACTCTGTAGTAGCATCTGCCATCCTCTACAGTGTGGTCTGCTGGAGCAGCAGCATCACGGCAGCAGAGAGGAAAAGACTGAACAAACTGGTGAAGAAAGCCGGTTCGGTCCTAGGCTGCAGTCTCCATCCAGTGGAGGTGGTGGGGGACAGAAGAATGACAGCGAAGCTGTCATCAATCATGGACAATGTCTCCCACCCCCTACATGAGACTGGAAGAGCCTGGAAAGCACCAGCAGTGAGCGGTTCTTCCACCCCACGCTGCACAAGGACAGATACCTCAGGTCCTTCCTTCCCTCTGCTGTCAGACTGCACAACAGTCCTGCTCCCAGTAGAATCCACCACATATTGGAGGAAGAACAACCTCCCTCTATCCCATCTATGCTGTATATACTCAAATCTGTATTTATATATATATACTATATATATATATATATTATATATATATATATATATAATATCTATAGATATATATATTAGATTTATATTCTAACCATTGCACTACATCATACCAAAACCATATTTGCACTATCCTTTTAAACACTTTTTATTCAAATTTATATGACTGCTCTTACGTGTATGTGCATGTTGTGTGTAGGTTTCATGCTGCTGATAACACTGTGAATTTCCCCATTGTGGTCAATAAAGGAATATCTTATCTTATATCTTAATCTTATATGTTGGATGAGCTGCTGTATGTAAATGGTTTGGCCTGTCCTGTCGTTCTTTTCTTGTTCTAATCCACTCCTCTTGACTGTGGGCTCAGTCTTTAAATAACTCTGATCACATGGGATGGTTTAGTCCCAGAGTTTGTCAAAGCTGAAAAGTCTTCTGCTTTTCATCACAGATGTAGGAGCCACGGTCTGAAAGGGTGTTCCAGATGGACTCAACAGTTCTGTGTGTGTTTGGATCCTCAGCTCCCACTGAAGCTGGACCTGCCCTGATTTATACAAGAGCCAGGTTTAGGAAAGGCTGAGTTAAGAATTAGCAATGAACGTCCTCAGAGGGAGAGTTAATGAGCTACAGGGTGTAAATCACAGAGCACACACACACACGCAACACACACACACACACGCACACACATACCAAAATGTGATCTGTAGTGGGACCAGTAAATAAAATAGAGTAAAACTACAATAATAACCTATAAAAAACAAGTCGACTCCAAACTTTTCCTTCTGTTTTACATCGACAGAATTAAAATTAGATAATGAAAATGTTTAAATCTACAAACTCTCCTTTATTTAAAAAAAATGTGGAAAACAGGAACAACCTGAGGGGAAACATCCATCCAACTGAACTGGGACCAGTCGAATAATAACAGCCTATAAATGATCACAACTGCAGAGATTTAATTTAATGATGAAATATTTATATTTATAAACTATGTCTTCAAAAAAAATGTGAATAACTTGAACAACCATGAACAACATGAAATGTCTGAAGCAAAACAGAGGGCAATTTTTCCCCCCAATATCCTGCCTCAGTTTATCATTCCACATGTGCATTAGAACACAGATCACAGAGGATCTACAAACACACACAACATTTAAGAAAACTAAGACAGTTGACAAACATGATCACAATTAACACAATTAAAAATAACAACAAAACAACAAGAAGAAACAAGAACAAAACTTGTACAAAACTGAGCATAAATTTCAGAAACATGATTAAAATGAACAGAACTGAAGACAAAATAAACCAAAACAAACAAAAGCACACAAACATGATCCAATTAAGAAAAACTGAACAGAACACGCACAAAAATGAACTGAAGTTCCCACAGGCCAGACTGGACCCTCAGGGGTCAGATCAGAACCTTTGGGGTCGTACTGGGCCCTCTGGGGTCCTACTGGGCCTTCTGGGGTCCTACTGACCCCCTCAGGGGTCAGATCAGAACCTTTGGGGTCCTACTGGACCCTCTGGGGTCCTACTGGGCCCTCTGGGGTCAGATCAGAACCTTTGGGGTCGTACTGGGTCCTCTGGGGTCCTACTGGGTCCTACTGGGTCCTCTGGGGTCCTACTGGACCCTCTGGGGTCCTACTGGGCCCTCTGGGGTCCTACTGGACCCTCTGGGGTCCTACTGGGCCCTCTGGGGTCCTACTGGACCCTCTGGGTCCTACTGGGCCTCTGGGGTCCTACTGGGCCCTCTGGGGTCCTACTGGGCCCTCTGGGGTCCTACTGGGTCCTCTGGGGTCCTACTGGACCCTCTGGGGTCCTACTGGGCCCTCTGGGGTCCTACTGGGCCTGTGTATGCTGTGGTCAGTTCAGCGGTCAGCTTGTTGGACCCTCTGCAGTCTGACTGTACTCTGTTTCTGAATACTTGCGGTCTCCAGTGTGTTCAATAGTGCATCAGTTTTCAGAAGCACAAAACAAAAACCACACACACACATGCACACACACACACACTGAAGTACACACTAACTATGGAAACACCCACATTACACACCTCTGTTTTTACATTTAGTAATATGTGTAAAGTTCACGTAAATGGCCAATGGAAAAGAGACGAGTGTGCGTGTGTGTGTGTGTGTTGTGTGCGTGTGGTGGTGTGTGTGTGGTGTTGGACTTTTTGGGTTTTTTAAATCATGTTAAATTAGATGGTTCATATTTCTGACCACCATATACTGGATCAGACTGTGAACAGGAGGCTGATACGGTGTGTTGTGTGTGTGTTTGTGGTGTTGTGTGTGTTTTGTGTGTGTGTGTTTGTGGTGTTGTGTGTGTGTGTGTGTGTGCTCCTGCTACAGGGTGATTAATGTGTTCATTTCCCATTATTACAGACTAGAGCAGGGCTGCAGGCTACAGATATAGGCCTGATCATAAATCTGAGCCAAATGAACAGTCCAATAATCGCTCATCGGAAATGAAATCTGGGCTCATTAATACTGACACCAGACACACACACACGCACACACACACACACACACACACGCACGACGCGCACACATACACACACACCACCATGTCTGGGTGTCTCTCATTGTCATGCAGTCACACAGCTGCATGAATACACACAGCTGACATAAATGAGGACTGGTGTGTGTGTTTTGTGTGGGGGGGGGGGGTTGTGGTCCGTTGGGGGGGGGTTTTTCTGGTCCAAGGTGGTCTGCACCGTGGTGCTCATCTCAGTCATGACAGGCTCATCATTAGTGTGTGTGTTAGTTACAGTGGTGGTATGACCCCCCCCCCCCCCCAAATAAACACCACTAGTTTATTATTAAACTTAGAGTTTGGTTTTTTTTGGTTTGACTTTATTTTCAGAGACATTTATACTTCTACTCATTTTCTGTAACTGTATCAGTTCCGTTTTCCAAATAAATCAATAGAAGAAAGAAAGAAAGAAAGAAAGAAAGAAAGAAAGAAAGAAAGAAAGAAAGAAAGAAAGAAAGAAAGAAAGAAAGAAAGCTATTTTTTCTCTTTGTTTCAGTGTAAACAAAGTAAACTTACACAAAAATATGTACATTTACAGACTAGCCTTTTACAAAAAAATGTGAATCACCTGAACAAATAAGAGCAGCCTGAAGCGTCTGAACAGAAGTCTGGAATGTTATCAGTAAATGTGTGTATTTGTAGATCCACTGTGATCTGCCAGCTGTGGTGCACATGCATAAATGACAGACTATGGTGAAATATTGTTAAAATTGCACTTATTTTTCTTCAGAATTTTCAGGTCGTTCATATATTTTTATGTCATGTTCAAGTATAGTTCATAGATGTAAACATTTTCATTAAGAAATTTGACTTTTTTCACTCAAAAACAGGGAGAAACCTTTGGAATTGGTATTATTTCTCAGTTCTTATCCTGTTATCTTACTGGGGCAGCCCACTATACTGTGTATCATATGGAACTGAACTAAATGAGTTTGACAGCGCTGCTCTAGAGCCTCAGACATACAATAGACCTGAAGGATCATCTTAATAGTGTGAGTCATAGGATGTGGACTGATCCTAGATCTGCTAAAGGGTTTACTGTCCATATTTGGACAAGAGGTTCACAGCTTTAGACAAAAACAAACAAACAAACAAACAAACAAAATGTCCACCACAAAGGACATTCCATTCAAAAAAAAAAAAAAGCATCTGATAAAAACTATGCATCATAATGTTTCCAATATCTGCAATTACTGAATTCCCCACAGCCCAGACTGGTACGTTCCTGGGTCTCAAAACAAACTCTGAACCAGTTCTGTCAAACGCATTTGAGTTCAGTTCCATATTCAGCCCAATTTGATCTCAAACGGACCAGACCAGTAAAATACTGACTGAATAACCTAGAAATAATGATAAATATTGGTTTTTCTTTTTGGTTTAGTACAAAAAAACCAAAACAAAAACAATTAAATTATGAAAATATTTATGTTTAACAAAAAAGCTGTGAAAAACCTGAAAAAACAGAAATTTCATTTGAAAAATTAGTGCAATTTGAACACTCTTCTGCCTGGACTTCTTATTTCTACATGTACATTTACACACAGTTGTGTGTAAATTATTGTGAAAGAATAGTTTTGTAAATGTAAATATTTTCAGTGTAATGTGATTTTTTTTCACTTAAATTTTTTTCACATAATTTTTCACACAGTAAATGTGTGTTTGTCATTCTTTCTGGTTTATTGTGTTGTTCTTTTGACTGTAGATCCCATTGGTCTGTATGTGGAACCTGAACCAAAAGGATTTGTTCAACCTGGACTGTTCAGGTTCAGTTATGCACTTTCATTCTGCAGGGCCGCAATGGAACCTTTGGTGAGGGGGGGGCAGATTTGGCCCCCGGGCCACATGTTTGACCCCTGTGGTCTAAATGCATTTCAAATTTAGCCTAATTTTGAGAAATAAAATCAATCTAAAAACAAATCTAGATCCTTTTTTTATATATGTAATCCATGCATGAAAGGGTTAAAGTCCATTCTGAAGAACTCCCTGATTCAACTGATGGAGTTTCTGTGCAGTTGATGCATCAGTGTGCACCTTCACATCATTCACGCTCATTTGAATCGAAACTGAAGGAACAATCACATGTAGATGATGTTGAGACGATGCATTCGTTTGTTTCACACGCAGGAAGTGGAACGGAAATGATGTACAAGACAGAAGCCATGAAAGTGAACCCATACAGACCCACAGCTGCTTTTATGAATAAGACTCTAGACTGAACCTTTATTAAGTGATTTAACACCATTTCTTCTGATCTTCTCCTCTGTAGTTTGTATTTTTTCAGTATAAATCCTGTATTGTCTTATATTGAATTCTCTGATCCTGTAGATGTTCATTCCAGCTCAGATTCCAGCTCACGGTTCTTCTGCAGAAACAGATCCAACTGAATAAACAGGGTCTGTTTCAGTCCAGTCTGTCCTGAACTGAACACAAACCCAGTGTGTCCGTCCACTGGCGCTGATCCAACTCCATGGGTTCATTCGTTTTTCTTCAGTTTTGTTCTTTTTTTGCTCAGTTTTATTTTTCTGTTCCTTTACTGGCTTATTTTTTCTAAGTTATTTATTATTTTGTTCTTTGGTTTTTGTTCAGTTTGTTGCCTATTTCATTCTTTTTGTTTATTTATGTATTTTTACTTCATTCTAGTTCATTTGTGCTTAAGTTTACTGTATGTAATGTTGTTCATAGCTTATCAAAATACGCCGTCTAGTGGCCGCCGTCAGTTCACTTTCTTTAGAATAGTAGAAGAAGAATCAGACCGGAAGGTGTTAAAAACGTTCTCACCGCAGTACGTAGCAGCTCCACTTTCCTGAGTTTCTTTTATTTTGGTGTTTGTTAGAGCATCGTCTGTAAGTATTAGATGGTAAAAATAATTACACACTTTATACACTGTTGTTTGCTTGCACATTTGAGGGTTGGAACGTTTTCAATGCGTTATAAAATGTATAAAATCGCTATGCTAACTGTTATGCTAACCGCGATGCTAACCGTCATGCTAGCTTCATGCCTCATTGTTGCACACGTGGATGTACTGGTTTTAGCCTGTGATTGTTATTTGACATGAATACTGATATGGATATTTACATTCTTCTGTATTGTTTTAGTTTAATAACAAGAATATTTTAGACAACTCTAATAATCATCAGTCTGTGGATAGTTAGCTCAGCTACTAGCGAGGCCATAATACTCATTATGTTCAGGGTGAACTGTGGCTCAGACCGGTGAGGATGAAGGATACCGTTAGCCGCTGTTGACATTATTACCTCCGCCAAGGAGGTTATGTTTTTGCCAGGGTTTGTTTGTTTGTCTGTTTGTTTGTTTGTTTGTTTGTCTGTCTGTTAGTGTGCAACATAACTCAAAAAGTTATGGACAGATTTTGATTAAATTTTCAGGGTTTGTTGGAAATGGGATAAGGAAGAAATGATTAAATTTTGGTGGTGATCGGGCGTGGGGGGGCCCACGGGGGGGGTGGTACTGATCAGCCTTGGCGGAGGTCTGCGCTCTCCGAGTGCTTCTAGTTTATTCTTCTGTACAGCACTTTGGCCCACTGCAGTTGTTTTAAAGTGCTTTCCAAATAAAGTTGGATTGGATTGGATAAATTACAATTTCCAAAAACTTTTGTAAAGGCTAGACCAGCGTACTGTTGGAAACTACAAAGATGGCTGAACGGGACAGAGCAGCACAGACAACAATCTGGAGGGTGTGGGACCTAAAGTGGCTCCTGTGCATTTAAAGGGCCAGCGCTCCAAACCACCTTTCTGGTGTCATTCCTCAGAAATAGTGTTGCAGATGGACCTGTGGAGTTGAATGAATGAAGAATTCAGAGCCAAGCAGAGCATTTACAGTTTATGGAGAGCACAGGGACATGAAGAATTCCATTCAAAAAGACTAATATGACCCCTTTAAGTTTTCACAGAAGCCAGCGTAACATTCGACAGTAGCACCAAGTGCATCCTGGGATATTTCCCACCCAGTCTACAGGAGTCCCTGACCAGTGCATCTGTGGTTTAAGCTAGCAGACCAGAACAACACCTGGGTGTTCCATGGGTTCTAGGTTTGTGCAAATGTTCAGCTGGATCAGAACTTGGGCCGCGACTGATGACATTTCACAAGAACGGAGGAACGGACAAGAATGTGTATTGAGAAACAGTTCATTGATGGTCAGAGGTCAAAGGTCAAGGATGTTGGGACCTCATAAACACCATAAGTCTTACAAACAGAAGGGATTATGGATCTGTCTGGACAGTTCTGGTTTTATTCATTCATTTATTTATGACTTTAAATACATCCCACTAGTGCTGCGTACCGGTACGATGGACCAGTTCTGGACTTGTAAAAACATTTTGGTTCAAGTCCAAAAAAACGGAACGTCAGGAACCGGTACTGGACTTGCAAAACAAACTAGCACTTACGTACGGTCACCATATTGGATCAGATCACAGGTCAGGTAAACACAACGCTGCAATGCACCAACAGTAAAGTGTGGGACCATGTGACGAAGCTGCCTTTAGATAAAGCAGAGTGCAGACTGGGGGAAACAGATCCAGGTCGCTGGGGGAACGTCAAACATCGCAAGGCACTTGAGACACCACCACGACAGAGACAACACCACATGCTGCCTCAGCCACACTGACGGCCATGTTTGGTGGCAAAATAACAGCCGCGGGAGTTTGACCCATGTTTGAGGATTTTCAGTTCAAGAAAATAGGCGTGGAAATTGTAACAGCTGTCTGATAGACCCAATTTTTTGTAATTGTTGCCGTAGCATCACAGCATATATTAGTAGAGTAACGTCGGGAGTCCCGAAAAGGTAACGCAATATGAATGCAAGAGTCCTGACTCTTGCGTTCGTATTGCGTTACCTTTTGCAAAGGGGCAAAACAATGTACCAAGAATGAAGACAAAGAGTCAAAGACACTGTCAGCATCACTAATCTATGGTCAAACTCACAGACTCACAGTCTGAAGCACACTGAAATACAGCTGCATGGGGATCCACCACTCATCTAACGTTGTCCTGGATCCGTACCGTACCATCTTCTTCCGATCCGGGTCCAGGTCTCGGGGTCATCAGCCTCAGCAGAGGAGCCCACACAGCCCTGTGCCCACACACATGCACCAGCTCCACACATAGAATCCCTCCAGTGTGTCCTGGGTCGGTCTGTTCCACGCACGGATCCCCCAGTTTAAATAGAACCGCATGAGGATCACTCATATTAACCTGGTCCACACACGCACGACTGATGCCTGTCTTACAGTGGTGTCACTTCTGTGGGCCAGATACCCCAAAAAGGAAAAAATATATATATATATATATCAGTAATTTATTTCTCTTACCTGCTAAATTTTTCATTCACAAATGTAAGTTCTGTAACACAAAACCAAATATTATTTATTTTTTGAAAGATGTTGAACTGTATTTAAAGCTGTTCAATAAATCTGGAAACAAAAAGGCTGTAAAAACCATCAGTATTTGCTCTGATTTAGACATTGTATTGTAGTGTATGCCCCCTGGCAAACTTGTTCTGTTGTTTTCTTGTCGTATACATTGTTTGTATACTCTATTTAATTCAATGAAGATTTAATGAAAAATAAATAAATAAATAAAACTTCTGTGGGCCCATCACGTGGCACCATCACAGACTTCAGGTGGGGAGCAGTGGCTTGCATTGTGGGCTGCTCACGAAAATTACATCTGACTTCTGTTGTCTTTTGTAGTTTTACCCAAAAATCGAAAATCGAGTTTTTAGAGGAAAAATCGGGATTTTATTTTTTGCCAAAATCGTGAAGCCCTACATTAACATGACATACTTCGGTTCAGAACCAGTATTCTTCCAATGAAAAAATGTCTTATGACTTATAAGTCAGGACCTGAACCTAAACCTCTGGACTCGAGTCCGGACCTGAACCTAAACATGGGTTTAGGTACGCAGCACTACATCTCACAGTCTGTAGTCTGTTTTCCTTTGACCCTCGAACTGTGTGAATATAACTTGTTCATATTAATTTATCTAATGGAAAAATGACAATTTTGCCAAAACTCTCGTCTTTCGATTAATAGTTTGCAGCATTAGAACATTTGGAAGAACATGTTATAGTCCTCATCATTGTGGGTTATTATTCTATTATTATACTGTAGACCTTTAATATCATGTGTACGTTTAATATCTTTCTCCTCTTCACACATTCATCTGACGGGCTGGATTGGACCATTTGGAGGGGCAGTGTTAGCCCACAGCCCCCCCCCCCGTTGGGTTTGTTGAGTCACTGCACTGTGTCTGTGACAGGCATCAGGAACTGAACTGCACATAAACATATAATAACAGGATGTACTGTGGTCAGACAGAGGAGGTTCCTGAAGACGGACTGTGATCACATGGAACGGACTGTCACAGGATCCACAGGGTCAAAGGTCACATGTGATCCTGTATTTGACTGATACTGGTCAACAAGAAAACAGCAAAAAAGAGAGACGACCATCAGCTCTGTCGTCTTCATCTTTGTCTTCGTCATCTTTGTCTCCATCTCCATCATGAACATCATCTTCATCATTTTCACTTCATCATCTTCATCACCATCATCTCTCCTTCATCATCTCTTCATCATCATCACCATCAGCATCGTCATCTTCATCATCATCTACTTCATCTTCTTGTTCTTCTCCATCATCTTCATCATGTCGTATCTTCCATAAAGTGCCCCCCTCCCTCCTAACAGTGGGTGTTGCAGGTCCTCTTTAAGCCCCTCCTCCCAGTCCACTGAGTCACATGACCAGGACTGATTATCCCAGTGATTAATGACACAGAGCAGCTGCATTAACGGACACATTTATAATAAGGAAGTGTTGATGAATGGGTTATGGAAATGATGGGGACGGTCTAAGGACTGGACTGGAGGGACGGTCTAAGGACTGGACTGGATGGGACGGTCTAAAACTTGGACTGGATGGGACGGTCTAAGGCTTGGACTGGATGGGACGGTCTAAAACTTGGACTGGATGGGACGGTCTAAGGCTTGGACTGGATGGGACGGTCTAAAACTTGGACTGGATGGGACGGTCTAAGGCTTGGACTGGATGGGACGGCCTAAGGCTTGGACTGGATGGGACGGTCTAAGGCTTGGACTGGATGGGACGGTCTAAAACTTGGACTGGATGGGACGGTCTAAGGCTTGGACTGGATGAACATTAGAGGACCAGGGCAGATTGGACCAGACAGGTTCACCACAACATGTCCACAAGTCACACCCATGCCCACATCCACACCCACATCTATGTCTATGTCCATGCCCACACCCATATGCATGTGGTCTAAGGACTGTACAGGCTCTGGGGGGGGGGGCAGTGGTGTAGGCAGAGGGTGGTGGTGCCTGTACAGGCTCTGGGGGGGGGGGGGGGGGGGGGGGGGCAGTGGTGTAGGCAGAGGGTGGTGGTGCCTGCACAGGCTCTGGGGGGGGTGGGGGGGGGGCAGTGGTGTAAGCAGAGGGTGGTGGTGCCTGTACAGGCTCCTGCTCCCAGACGTCAGGAGGGATGCAGCGTTCCCTGACTCAGTGGTAATTTATTACATTTTAAGACAGGCCCTGACACCCTGAATCAGCCTCCATTCAGATCACAGCGGCTGGGGTGTGTGTGTGTGTGTGTGTGTGTGTGTGTGTGTGTGTGTGTGTGTGTGTGTGTGTTGGGGGGATAAACACAAAGGAGGAGAGGGGAGGTTGTGGAGGAAACACACGCAGACTACATGGAAATAATATGCAATGAGGAGAAGTGTAGCCTGGGGCATGGTGCATGTTTGGCCTGTTTCCTTATAGTTAGTGTATTTATAATTCAGATGTAAGCCTTGAATAATTCACACATAGGTCATATCAAAAGAAAGTACGGAAGATTACTTAAAAAAAAAAAAAATTAAAATAATGCACTGGAAATGTTCATCTTTTTACCTGATTGTCTCGTATTAAAAATGTGAAATATACACAAAGAGATGAGTGTAAGAGGTTTGGCATGGGGGGAGTTTGACTTTAATGTCATATTTATAGATTTATATTTATACAGAATAAGACCAAATAAGACAGAATAAACACCCAAAGTGTGTGAAGGAAAGGTATGGAAGGTCTGTCCTTCCTGCAGTTGTGCAATAACTGTACAATAAACAAACACAGTCAACCGTGCAATAAACCTGTGACATGATCAGCATGGGCTCCGTTTGGAACTAGGGCTGTAAGAAAATATTGGTTCTGCAATATATCGCGATATTTCACTTCACGATACTGTATGGATATTTAAAAGTATTGTATGTATATTTGTAGGTATTTATTCAAATGCAGATATTGTGGAGGTTCATTTTTGGTTTTTGTTTCTATTTTATTTATTCTTATTTCACACTCTTTAATTCAGTAATGTTGGTTCCTTTGTTGGATTGAACTCAAATCCTGTTCTGATGTTAGTTGTGAACTAATAGAATCTGAACATTGAACAGGATCTGAAACTGGAATGTCTGGAAAACAGAATTTCAGTTTGAACACAGTTTGAACATTTGCTGATAGAACATTAGATCCTGTTGGGATCAAATACAAATGTGTTTAGGATTTGGGCAGATTTATGATGGAATTCAATTCTTCAATGAAATAATCATTTAAAAAAAAAAAGAAACAAACAAAAAATTGCCTTTTAAACAGTATCATGATATATTGTGATATATCGTATTGTGATCCTAGTATTGTGATTTGTATTGTATCACCAGATTCTTGCTGATACACAGCCCTGTTTGTAAATCGTGTATGTAAGTGTCTTATTTCTTGTTTATCTAGATTGTTCACTTTCTTTGCTTTTGTGGGCTTGTACTTTGCTGCTGGAAACCTGACATTTCCCCCGTGGAACGAAAAAAGGTGTATCTTATCTTATATAGAGTATATATTTTTAAAAATTGAATTCTATATTTATATTGCATATTTTCTACTAGTACTTTTATTCTGTGATTATTCAACTATATACCCACCTGACTTTTGTGTCTAATGCTGGTGCAGTTCGTCACATGCTGCCTCTGTTTACAAATTTTGGATTTATTAGCAAAAACTGCAATGAGAATGTGATCAAACCAAACGGAAAAAATAAAGTCCACATTCAAAATACATATACACACACACACACACACACACACACACACATACACATCCAAAAAATGTATACACACTTTAAATAGTTGTAAAGTAGGTGTTTATTCAAATTAATTTAATTTTTGAAAAGATTTAACAGAATTTCCAAACATCATTTCTTTGTTTTTTACATTCCTCCTTCCCTAAATGAATTTGAATAAACACCTACTTCACAATTATGTAAAGTGTGTATACATTTTTAGGATGTGTATGTGTGTGTGTGTATATATATATATATATATATATATATATATACACACACACACACACACACACATATATATATGTATATATGTGACACGGTGGTGCAGTGGTTAGCACTCGTGCCTCACAGACAGAAGGTTCTGGGTTCGATTCCAACTCCAGTCGACGGGGGTGGGACCTTTCTGTGTGGTTTGCATGTTCTCTTCAGGTACTCTGGCTTCTCCCACCATCCAAACACATGTACTGATAGGTTAATTGGTTAATCTAAATCCCCCATAGATGTGAATGTGACAGTGTTTGTTTGTCTCTATATGTTCAGTCTGATGAACTGGAGACTTGTCCAAAGTGAACCCGCCTTCACCCCTATGGAGCTGGGATAGGCTCCAAGAGACCCCCGTGACCCTAGTGAGGAGAAAGGTCAGAAGGTTCAGAAAATGAATGAATATATATATCTCAAACATGTGTCCTGGGGGCCAAATGCGTCCCGCCAAAGGGTCTTATCTGGCCCCTAGGATATTTTTGCAAAGTGCAAAAATTCCACAGTCTTGAATGGAGTTAAGCAAAAAAAAAAAAAAAAAAAAAAGCTTGAATTAAGGAAAAAATGTTGAATTAAGAAAAAAAAAAAAACAATCTTCAGTTAAGTAAAAAAAAAATCTTAAATTTAGCAAAAAATCTTGAATTAACAACTTCAAATATTTGTCTGTGTTGTAGTACAAAAAATCACATTAAATTGTGAAACTCTTTCCATTTCCAAACTCTCCTGTACCAATAAAATGTGACTAACCTGAACACATGTGTCCAACCTGAAATGTCTGTATTAAATTCAGTCCAGTTTGAACTCTTTTCTTCCTGTTCCTCAGTGTTTAGTGTCTTTGGAGATCTGATCCAGAATGCACATGGACTAATGAGAAGTGGAGGAAGAAGACTGAGAAAATTACACTGATTTATCTGAAGAAATGTCAGTTTTTTTCAGGTTATTCACATCTTTTTTGTGTGGATAGTTTATAAAAGTAAGTATTTTTATCATTTAATGGGTTTTTTGCACTAAAACAAAGACATAAATTGTCAGTTGTCATTCTTTATGGGTTCTTCTGTTCTTATTTGACTGGTTCAGTCCACTGCAGATCGGATCAGACTGAACCTGAAAGAACAGGAGTTTAGAACCCTGCTGTAAATATGAACCCATGTGGACAGGTCCAAGTGTCAGGTGTGAACACAGACCGGATGTTTTCAAGTCCACCGTACCAGGATGCACTTGGAGGTGGTCTGGTGTGGTTCCATTGGTGGTCTGGTGTGGTTCCACTGGTGGTCTAGTGTGGTTCCACTGGTGGTCTGGTGTGGTTCCACTGGTGGTCTGACGTGTGTCCACTGGTGGTCTGGTGTGGTTCCACTGGTGGTCTGGTGTGATTCCACTGGTGGTCTGACGTGTGTCCACTGGTGGTCTGGTGTGGTTCCACTGGTGGTCTGGTGTGGTTCCACTGGTGGTCTGGTGTGGTTCCACTGGTGGTCTGACGTGTGTCCACTGGTGGTCTGGTGTGGTTCCACTGGTGGTCTGGTGTGATTCCACTGGTGGTCTGACGTGTGTCCACTGGTGGTCTGGTGTGGTTCCACTGGTGGTCTGGTGTGGTTCCACTGGTGGTCTGGTGTGATTCCACTGGTGGTCTGACGTGTGTCCACTGGTGGTCTGGTGTGGTTCCACTGGTGGTCTGGTGTGGTTCCACTGGTGGTCTGATGTGTGTCCACTGGTGGTCTGGTGTGGTTCCACTGGTGGTCTGGTGTGTGTCCACTGGTGGTCTGGTGTGGTTCCACTGGTGGTCTGGTGTGTGTCCACTGGTGGTCTGGTGTGGTTCCACTGGTGGTCTGGTGTGTGTCCACTGGTGGTCTGGTGTGGTTCCACTGGTGGTCTGGTGTGGTTCCACTGGTGGTCTGGTGTGTGTCCACTGGTGGTCTTCAGATCAGGGGCAGCAGAGGGAGCCTCTGTACAAACCCCAGCCTTCAGATTTGGATGTGTCCTCCACCCTCTCCTCCTCTAACACATGTTTTCTGACCCTATCAGACCCAAACGGACTCTTTTCCAGACCCAGTGGTTCTGAGCAGAGTCCAATCGGACCCCGGTGCTGAATGATGCAGGTCCATCAAACACCTCAGAGGACCCAAAAAGGCCCAAAAAACTCCTGTCCCCGTTTCATCCAGTCACCAGTGGAAGCCACTAGTCCTGTCATTTCATTTGTCCTCGGGTTTTTCAAGACCCGCCCTGCTTTTAGAGAAGGGGTCCCAGAGCGTAAACATGTCCCAGCTCCGCCCCCCTGGTGTTGGCGTATGGATAGGACCAACACCACTGGATGGAAACCATGATGACCATAGGACCATGTGACCAGAAGAAGAAAATCAGGGACGGAACAACAGCAACGCCAGGTAACATCAATTCATCAATTGTCCATGGGTCTGCTCCTGTCTACTTAGGTGCACTAATAAAAGCTTATGTCGCCCCACGACCACTCCGCTCATCTGGGGAACGTTGTCTGGTGGTCCCCAGACCTTGTACAAGACAATCCAGGCTCTTTTCATTGGTTGTTCCACATTGGTGTGAACGCTCTACCAAGTACTATGAGAACAGAGGCATCCCTGCCTATCTTCAAGAAGCTCCTGAAGACCCAGCTCCTCCAGGAGCACCTCCTGTCCTAGCACTGGCAGACATTCCATTTGAAATATTTTGATATGGTTTTTCCCAGGATTATCACAGATTTTCCCAGGATTATCTCTGGACCTGCTGCGGTGGTCCTGCCTCTCTCCTGCCTTCATCATCATCACTCACTTATCCTCAACTGCCTCCATGTGTCTCCCCCTACTCCCCCCTTCTCCCCCTCTCCCCCAGTCTCTCTCTCTCTCTCTCTCTCTCTTTCTTTACTCTCTCTCTTTAACCCTTACTGGTCCTGTCCCTCGTCCCTCCTCAGTCTGCTTCTGCTCCAGGTTTCTGCTGTTAAAGGTCCTGTTTCCTTCCACTGTCTCCATCACTAGTGTTTGCTCCTGGAGGATTCTGTTGGTTTCTGTAAATTGGCTTCAGTCTGGTTTGGACCAACTCTGGATATAAAGTGTCATGAGAGAACTTTTTTGTTGTGATCTGGTACTATAGAAATAAAATTTGATTGACTGAGTGATTTGATTGGTTTTCCCTGTACGTGGCTTTGGAAAAAAGCATCTGCCAAATGCACAAACAGAAACAACAGGGAACTTCAACAACAGCAGATTCTACACTTGTGTTTGCTGCTGCATTTATTAACCCTCCTCCATCTGACCCTGGTACTGCTGGACCAACTGGACCACCAGTGGACACACATGAACAGATCCATGTCCCAGACCCTGTTAAACCCACTACAGTGTTCCTGTTAGGACCACCCAGACCCTGTTAGGACCATCCAGACCTGTGTTCCCTTGTGGATCCTCTATCTGTTTGTTGCAGCTCCACCTGTAGGTGTAGCAGATGTACTACACCGGTTTAACCCAGTTTTACTGTTGTGGACCTTTGCGGTCTGGACGGACCCTTACGTTTAAAAACCTGTATAAAGGTGCTCCTGCAGACCACTGTTCATGTGGTCCCATTGCAGACTCATGTAGACCTGCTCCTCAGACCCACTTCCACATGGACTGGACACACATGAGTAATGGTGTTCAGCTCCACAGCCCCCGACCCACAACCACACACGTGACCAATATGCAAATGAGGGGGTGGGCTTATTTAGGGACTGCAGGGGACTCTAATGGACTCTAGTGGACTTCAGTGGACTCTGATGGACTCTAGTGGACTTCAGTGGACTCTAGTGGACTCCAGTGGACTCTGATGGACTCCAGTGGACTCTAGTGGACTCTGATGGACTTCAGTGGACTCTGATGGACTCTAGTGGACTTCAGTGGACTCTAGTGGACTCCAGTGGACTCTGATGGACTCCAGTGGACTCTAGTGGACTCCAGTGGACTCTAGTGGACTCTGATGGACTCCAGTGGACTCTGATGGACTCTAGTGGACTTCAGTGGACTCTAGTGGACTCCAGTGGACTCTGATGGACTCCAGTGGACTCTAGTGGACTCCAGTGGACTCTAGTGGACTCTGATGGACTCCAGTGGACTCTTCCTAACCCTTCACTCTATCCAGTGCGTTTGTTCCTCAGTTTTATTTTGGAAATAATCTCCGGAAGTGGTTTCTTCCACTCACTTAGGGCGCATGGCAGTGGGGCAGCGCCCCCCGCTTACGTCATCAGCCCGTCCAGCTGTGCGTCCGTCCTATAAGCGCATCCGCAGCGGAGCCGCGGACAGTGAGCCCGTGGGCGCGCGCGGAACGTGAACACGAGGACAGTGTGAGAGCCAACCCACGGACCGTCAGCGCATTTACCGGGACCGACCGGCGGGAGTGATGCCCGGTACACCCGGTACACCTGTGACCCACGAGCACGGACCCGCGGAGGCTGCTGGACGCATGTGTTACGTGCGGGATTTGGACCGGGTCACTGTGAACCGGCTCTGATTTACCGGATACAAAACAAACGGACAAGAAGATCCTGTAGTGTTGGACTGAAACTAAGACACGGAAAACAAACAAACAAACAAACAAACAAACAAACAGTCCGACACGGCAGAAGGACCCTTCAGTTCTCCTGTGGATCTTGTTGCCGCAGATGGCGCAGAGGGTAGGTCCACCAGGTCCAGACTGGGTTTACTGGTCTGACTGGACTCATTCTGCTGTTAGTTAGTGAGTTAGTTAGTTAGTGAGTTAGTTAGTGAGTTAGTTGTATTTGTGTTTCCATGTGTCTGCAGGCTGTTTGTGTGCTTGTCCAGGTCAGACTGGTGGTCCAGCATGTGTTCAGACCAGACTGGTCCAGACCTTCACTTCAGTTCTGTCTTTAACTTCTGGGTTTATGTGGACTAAACTGAGCTGAAGAACTGGTCCTTCACATCCAGCCGGGCTAGTTTTCAGACTAACCCTGTCCTGAACAGAACCTGGTGGTCTGACCCGGTTCTCCCTGTCCCCTGGTGTTCTGGTAGTCTGACCCGGTTCTCCCTGTCCCCTGGTGTTCTGGTGGTCTGACCCGGCTCTCCCTGTCCCTGGTGTTCTGGTAGTCTGACCCGGTTCTCCCTGTCCCCTGGTGGTCTGACCCGGTTCTCCCTGTCCCCTGGTGTTCTGGTGGTCTGACCCGGTTCTCCCTGTCTCCT